>NW_025813997.1:0-52158 GCF_021917145.1 Hypomesus transpacificus
AACACACCAGGATGAGAAGCACACAGCAGCTGCGAGCCAGAGAATGAAGTCAGCTTCATGGATGGGAAATTGTTATGCACAGAGGACTACGCACATGCACACACACACACACACACACACACACACACACACACACACAGGAACATACCGATTCAGGAACACACACAGTCTATTGAGCCGTGTTGGCAGAGAGACAGGATCCATCTGTTTGGGGCTGATTTAACATGGTCTTGACAACAAGTGCGGGGTCCACCACAACTGGCCATTGGCCGTTTTTATCAATGCTAAATCATAACTGCGTGCTTCTGAAATGACTGTAAGGTTGTTGAGAGAGGCTGTTGCTGGAGGATCCTTTCTGTCGAGGTTTCTGTTGGAGGCCCCGGGCGTTCGTGCACACCCACACAGACACCCACACGCAGCAGAGCGGGGAAATGGGAGCTGCTGATCCATATCGTACTGACATCTATGATGACGGATGACTGTATCATCTGAAACGGGGACCCCCTGTTTCCCTCACCGCCGCCCCCGCCGCCTCCGCCGCCCCCGCCGCCCCCGCCGCCCCCGCATCTCTTGAGGAGGCTGATCTGTGTATCATCTCCACTCAGCTTCTCTCACTGGTGCGTTCATCCTCTTCAATGGGTTCTGTGGTACATGTGACTTCATTGTAAGTGAACACGCACACAAACACACACACAGTTGGGGACACAGACAGGCACACAGTCAGTGACACACACACACACAGGTTTATATTTAGTTTACTGGATCCCCTCCTATCAGTCATGGTTTGGACTGAGTAACCGTGCCCTTGATCTGTGATGACAAACCTTACTCACCAGAAACTCTGTGAATGTACTGGAAAGATTAACTAAAAGAGCAACGGTCTCGTAACTCAAAGCTTAACATGGAAGATCAGGCCTTGCGTTCTCTGCTGGTTCCAATGCTTTCTTTCTTTCTTTGGACTTTATTTTCACAAAGGGCTCCTCGTCAGTTTTTCTGTCTCAGTGTGTCAGTTTGAATGACTGTGTTTATCCAGACATGGGAACCTGTGGCGTGCTGCTTGTACAGCGGACCGCCGGAATACTTCTGCAACATGAGGAAATCATCAAGATGGTTAGGCCCATCAGTTCTGTTCCCCCTCATTCAGACAGGACAATGAATAGATAAAAGTGTGTGTGTGTGCCAAAGTGGTGACTACCAATCACATCTAAGGAGAAACTAACATTTACCGATGTGGACAACTCAACCATAAACAAGTTGGGTAAACCTGATAAACAAGAGCTGAAACAAGGATTCTAGGGAACAATGATTTCTGTTTAATATCCCACCTCCACCTGCTGTTTTATATCTCTCAAACTGGCTCGATGGTGTAAGTTTCCATGAGTGGCCACAGCTCAGTAAATCAGCCTCTTGTGTGTCCTGAAACAGCCTGGTGCCAAACACACAGCATAAAGCATGGCCTAAACCATGCCACTAAACTAGGCCCTGAATGACACCCCAAACAACCACGCTGTCAGCCGGCAAGCCAACACACTAAAACATGAGTGCTGCTGAACTGTTTGGTTTTATAGCTACAACTCCCATTCACAAGCTCTCTAATGCCCCGTTTAACAACCCGAAAATCCTCCAGTTCTCTCCCTCCCTTGCTCTTCTCCCAACCAGAGGCCCTGACTAGTCATTCACAAACAAATGCGGAGGCACAGCGTGCAGTGTTCAAGCTAAGAGAAGAAATAGAGAGGCAGAGAGGGAGAGATAACTAAACATCAGAGAGAAGCAATAGGAGTCTGTCTTCCTTGTCTCATCACAAAGTCCTCATCAGCATTACCCTCCACCAGTCACAGCTAGGTGAAAACTGCTCCGTGTCACATCCCTACCTCTCCTCCTCACCAGGGATATCATTTACTTAGGCCACAGGGACACAATGATTGGTCCATCATGGATATTAGCTTCAGGGATCAGTCCACTTCAAAAGGAAAGGAGAATGGAATGTGTGAGCACCACAGGGTGACTGTCACAGACCGAGTGTTGTCAAATTGATAGGGTACGTTACTTTTCAAAGAAAAAAAGAACATAATGATCTGAAAATTCAGTTCTGTAAGTCTTTTTTTCTAGTTGAATAAGTAGTTACTTGAAAACAGGCTCCAAAAGAGTGCTCGAAATGACTTCATATTTCGATACATTGATAAAGCAAATGCTTTGTCATTGAGGCTCTGTTTATTTCTTTGTTCAAATCTTTCCGCTTGGGTTTAAAAGCATATAAACTAAATCCCCTCAGTGGTTGAACTAACAGTTGGTATAGGAGAGGGAACACATTCCAAGAGCCAAACCATTTAGAAAACATTCTGTTTTCTCTCAGTGAAGCGAAGAAAATTGAGGGTCATCAGCATTAACAAGTGTGTTTACTAAATTCTGCTCCCTTCTTGACGCAAAAACAGCTCGCCAGATTGCGGGAGACCGCTCTGTATATTTCTGTTCCTGTACGTCAGTCCTCAGCCATTTGAGTAAATAAGAAACATTGACTGCGATGATTTGAAGTTTCAACAGTGCCGTCATGGGGAAAACCCTTCACTGGAGGTGCAGAGTAATGTAATTATGTTCAACCTGAAAGATGGACAAAACCAGACCATCATGTTTTTCAAAGTTTTGGGAAAATACTGTCCACAGCTTCTCATCCACACTAAGTCTCTGATTGTAGCTGCAAACTCAATGTTCACTCCTGCAGTTTGGGGGATAATATGGGAGCTTGTGTAAGTTTCAAAGTTTGACAGGGCCTGGTGTGAACCTGGTGAGACCCTTGTGGGGAACTGTCATGTGGACAGACAAGTGTGAAAAACCCTATACAAGCACAAACCACAATCTACACTTGTGTACACACACACACACGTGTGTATGCACAGTTTTCCTCCAGCTCTCTCTAAAATAACAGCTTTGGCACGATCCACATAGGACAGTCAGTAACTTGAGAAAGCAAGTTTGGAACACGGAACACCACAGAATCCTGTCTAATATGTGAAAGAGGTCCAGTAAGACTGCTGGTTCTGAAAGGAGCATGGTAGATAGGTGGGATAGGAGTCCCACACAGAACCTACCAGGCCTGGGCCCCTAGTTAAAGAGACCTGAGCCATCTGGATAGAGTAGGGCCAGAGACTGACAAACATGGCTAGTGTTCTCAACCACTGCAAAGAAGGACATACACATGATGCATCCCCTTGGTGGTGTGTGTGTGTTCCTGTTTATACTGTACTGTATGTGTGTTTGAGATTTGCAATTACAGTTTTCTCAGATACACAAACACACTCACATACACACAAATGTAAACCTTTTCCCTGATCACAGAGGTGCAGTCAGGCCCCTGTAAACATCTGTCAGCCATTACAGAACCCCGCTTTAGCCCCAAACCTCAACTCCCCAACCACCTCTACCAACCCAGAACTCCAGCAATTCAGCTTGCCCTTTGACCCCTTGGGTAAAAAAAAACTCAACTGTGGTTTTCTTTTAGAAAGTTAAGGATTCCTGACTGCTGACTGAGGGAGTATTCATAGATTCTCCAGTGGAGTGTTTAGTGACTTACATAGATACATTTGGAAGTGTGAACATGCATACATTAACAGAGAGAGTGAGCCATAGAGAGAAAGACACTGAGAGACAGCAAGAGGATAAAGAGAGACAGGAAGGGAGAGAGTGAGAGTAAGCATAAGCTAACATAATTGGGTATCCCTTTACTTATATCCATCCAAAGCAACTCCTTTCTAGATAAAACATGAAGACAAGAATCCAGGTCAGCTCTTTGGCCTGTCTCCCTCCCTGCTTCCCCTCCCTCCTCCATACAACCCCCAGGCCTTTCTCTGCACCCATCAATTACCCAGTCTCCCAACAGCCGTGGCCCCTCCCTCTCTGACCTCTGATCACAAGGTCAGCAGGTCACAAGGCTAAAGTTCACTCTCCACAGCCACCCTAGGCATCTCTCAGATGTTTCTTGTGTCTGCGTCTTTCCTGCGTCGGTGGCTCTGCAGAACTCCAACACCAACCTGCAGACAGGAAGGCAATCAACGACCTTCCTTTAAGTCTACAACTGACTGGTTCCAGCAGTGATTCAATGTCTTAGAATGCAGTGATTTTCTAATAATTCCATATTATCTTTGTAACTCACAGCCTGACCTATAGGATCCAAAAGGGTAAATGCTTTTAATGTCAATAATGGACTGATGTGATGTGAAATAAAATTTCATTTTTTTTATTTGTATTCGTTTGTTATGAGCAAAACAAACCAAAGAAAAACTTCAGAGATTGACACAGTAAAAAGGGAGAAAAAAGCACAGGTCACCACATCGTAGTCTGCAGCGTGGACGGTGTCAACAGCAGAGACATTATCTCTAATGGGGTCGTCTGGCGGAATGGTGGACATGGAGGATGTGAGAGCAGCATCTATATTGATTAGGTGAAAGAGTACCCCAGCAGGCCTCCCCTTGTCCAGACACAAGGCATAATAATGAGCACTCTACCATCCTGCACTCTCCTGCTGTCACACCCCTCCTCCTCCTCCTCCTTCCTCCGCCTGGAAACCCTTTTAATCAGACCCTACGGGAATACATGGATATGATATGGGGGTAGGAGGGCGGTGGGGAAGAGATGGAGACAGGGTTAGGAGAGTCCATTAGTGCAGAAGACATGGTAGTGACACATAAATGGAATTATGCGCACATGCATACAGGAAAAGAAAAAAAGCTCACCCACACAAGTATTTGAACAGAACTTCTTTTGGGGACAATGATGTTTCTATTGCTTCAGGATATGAAAACCTGTGTATATGTGTGTGTTTATGTGCGGATGTGTGTGTGTGTGGGTGTGTGTGTGTGTGAGAAAGAAAGAAAGAAAAAGAGAGTGGCGGGAGAGTAAGAGGGAATTCATATTCGTGAGTTTTTGTGATTCTTGATATAGTTCCTCTGGACCTAAGTCACATCTCATAGGTTTGTTTTCCTGCACGGTTGGGGTCATTTTTTACCAGTTTATGTAAGAAGTGTTTCTTTTCTTTTCCACAAAGAAAGCTGCCAATCTTTTTCAGCCAGACGAGTGTTATCAAGGCAGCCATTTCAGGCTCCGACATCAAATTCATGGCCGCCGCTGGAGCCGTGAAACGTCCTGTCAGCACCTTGCCCAACTGCTGGCCTCCCTGACCTCTCTGTCCTCAGGGAAGGAGAGAAGAAGAGAGAAATGAAGAGAGAGAGAGAGAGAGAGAGAGAGAGGGAGGGGGGGGGAGAAAGAGAGAGAGAGAGAGAGAGAGAGAGAGAGAGAGAGAGAGAGAGAGAGAGAGAGAGAGAGAGAGAGAGAGAGAGAGAGAGAGAGAGAGAGAGAGAGAGAGAGAGAGAGAGAGAGAGAGACATAGAAACAAAGATATCACTTGATGAAAAAAGAGCGGAGTGCGAGCAATAAATAATTTTCTCCATTCATCAAATGGGCTTAATGCAATGACAACTATAGACCTTCCAAAATGGGATTGTTGATCACATTTAGAAGGTAAATGTTTAATTAGCATAATACGAACGAATATTGAAAGAGTAGCAGAGTCTAAGCTCCAATAGGCTACTTAGAGAGTGGCGGTCTCTTGTGGTGGAAGAAATAGCCCACCTCCCGTTTTTTTAAGGAAATAGGCCAGAGTGGCTTCAACGAGAAATAATTAAAATATGTTATATGTATGTATGACAGCATTTTTGTCTAAGTCATAAACATCAATTGTGTCAACGATTTAATGACTGGCATTGCAGATGGAAAATAAAAATACAACAAAATTGCCCTATTGAAGGAAACGTTGAACATGTTCAATCAATTTCCTCGAGGCCGTGGGGAAACATAATGTTAAAGAGGTCTGCTCATACCATTAACATAAAACCATATTGAAAAGGAATGAAATAAAGTAAAGAAGACGGCTGGGCATTTTTCATTCTTATTACTTATTTCGAAGAACAGTACACCACAGAAAGATTGCTTCCATATGTGTCCACTGCGGGGCGCCCAGGAGTTTGCCAGAAAATCATGCCTAGGAAGTATGGTAATATTATCTTCGCGATAGGCCTAGTTGTATGAGATGTATGCAGTGCTGGGCGAATGGGAGGTCAGTATTCCTGCATTTTTATTTCATTGGATACGGCTGGACGTCAATCAAGCAGCAGCCGCGGACCTTGAGGGACCAGGCTGCCAGTCGGTTGTTTTGTGCTTTGGGCTACGGAGCTCCGTGCACTGGAGCGCTGATCTGGAAAACAGCCTTGAGCTATTTTAATTTTGTGTCGGAGTATAATGTGGGTTAATACATTGTTATTGATGGATATAAAATTGCCAATTCATAGGTTTTGATCGTCTAATAACTCTAATTAATTTCCAGCCCTAATTAGCCTTACAGTTAAACTGCTTCTTAACTCTAATATTATGTGACAATCATTGCATTATCAATTGATAAAACGTACAATAATTGGAAGTAACAATAGGCCTATATGTCCCGTGTAATTGGCTCTTCATCTACTCCTGCTAGATTTATGTCTAAATAGATTTAGAAACAACTGTGTTTCATATATTGTATTGCAACAAAAATATAATGAATGAATGCTAATAATGATTTTAAACAATCTAAAATGGAAGGAAAAGAACATGGCAAAATATATTCGTTTGTTTTTTCAATGAATGCAGCTGCAGATGTTTAATTTAATTTTGTTTTTTAAACATAATCTCATTCAACAGGTATGGACTTCGGAATTGAAAACAGCAGGAGATGGTTGAAAGCATCTTTGCATATATTTTTTTTTCTTTTTCTTCTTCATTATTATTATTATTAATAATAATAATTCAACCCTCCCACTTACATGTAAGACACTAGAGGCACGAGTTAGTTACTAAATTAACATGTGACAAAATTAACGTATTATGGGATTACCCATTTGAATATTCTATAACAGCAATATTTTTTATGGTAGCTTAAGTTCCCAATTTTATTTAGGATCAACATTTTGGATAAAAATAGGCCAACAGTATAAAGAAATGGTACCGCATATCCTTAGTTAATTCGCAACATTCAGATATACTGGAGGGACGTATAATTCTAGTTCAGTATACTTGTTTTATGAGTCTGAACCTACAGGAAAAATTAAAGCAAAGTTGACGTAGGTTAAGTCCTACGGACGAACACAACCCTACTCGAAGAGAATTCCAAACGCCACTGAATTCCACTTCCTTTTTACAATATGTTACATTGCAGCTCCCACAACTCCTAGCGGCAGTGTCTACGTTTTGCGCATGCTCATTGTAAAAATATCCACTTACAATACGTACTCCGTCTGGTGGCCAATCGTCTTTCTCCTTGACGAGGAAAGCCTATCGTGATTTAGATGCTTATAATAAATCTGTCCTGAGAGTCACAAAGTTGATTTAAAAGCGTTTCGCATCGTTATGAAAATACCTGTGGATTAATCAAGGGGCCACATGCTGGCGTTACATCAAGTCAAATGGATCATTCTTTAGCCACACTTTGAGGACCTGAATTTGATCGTGCCTGTACGCACTAGCGACTTGTTTGGCCCACCCGGTGGATTTGTAAATCTTGCATGCTACTCAATTACACATCTCAAATGTCAGTTGCTTTGCCAAATTCTTAGAATGAATTATGCCAAGTGAATGGAATGCTTTGTTTTGGGAATTGTTATTTGTACTGCATTTATGTTATCAAGATTACTACAGTTATGTTACTAGGCACACATTGATGCGAGAGAGAGAGAGAGAGAGAGAGAGAGAGAGAGAGAGAGAGAGAGAGAGAGAGAGAGAGAGAGAGAGAGAGAGAGAGAGAGAGAGAGTACAGATGCTTCTATGTGATCTATGATCAAGTCAGGATTCGTTCATGTTATCTAGTAGACTAAAGCATCGTCTGTTCTTCTACCTTGTATCAGTTTTACACAAGTGCCTATATGTTATAGTAAGAATGCTCAAAATTTCAATAAAGACAGAAAAACAGTTAACATACGTTGAATACATGTATATGTAAAATGTGTTGGTGAATGAGGGAAAGTTTGACTTTAATGTCTAAGCTAAATCATCCAGCAGTGGCAGGGAGTTGGTTAAGTAGGTCACACAATTTCAACAGTGGGCGTTGCTAGTCCATGGTTTCATCCAATCAGAGAAGTTGTGGGATGGGTCCACTCCCTATTTGCCATGTTTTAAGGTCCATGGCATTTCCGAGCCAATAACAAATCGAAGGTGTCCAAGAGTGCACGCCCAGATTTGGATTTCGTGGGTCATGTCCCGATCTCCGCCTCTTCTTAAGTAAACAACAACATATGTGGAGTAGGCACTATATGATTTTTGTTAGCAATTTTTGTTGGGTATTATCATTGGCTATATTCTCCACCCCAAAAAAACTAAATTTGTTAGGTTTTGAGCCTCATTTATAGATTCTGTATCGATAGATTCGATACATACAGAATATATGAATTATGTTTGTCGTGTAGGCTATATAACTTTCTACGGTTTCTTAGCAGAGATACCGTTTATGTTATCCTGACCAAGGAAACTAAGAGCAATTTGTATCTTGACCATTGAATTTGTGTTTCAGGTCATGCTCTTCAAGAAACCATGTTAAATCAGTCTCGTTGTTTGTACAAACATCTGTAATTCAACTGTCCCGTTCAGAAAGCCATGTCGATGTATAGCATTGAAATTCAACGAGTGGTGGACCCACAGCCGGATTTCTTCATTATTCTCCAGCAGGGGACGCAGTTGAGCCATGGACAAAACGAAAAGTGTTCTCGTGAATATCTTGCATAAACTTAGTCTCAACAAGCAAATAAATAAATAAACATAATATTTAGACTCAAATATAAACTATAATATATGAATATATGCACATGTGTACATATAAACATACTGTAAACGTAAACAATATCCACTGTTTGTCACTTGTTAAGGACGAACGTGAGTCAAATTGACACACGTTTTGTCTTATTGCCACAGAGCCCACTCATGATTTTTACTTTAAGCCTATAGATTGGTAAAATGTTTTGCATGATGTGTAGCCTATTGACTGAATGTATGTGTCTGTATTGTTCAGCACTTCCTACTTAAGTTTTACATTAAAACCTGGAGACATTGTGTTTTCGTTGTATAAATTCAGCAGTCCGACAAAACACAGAACCTCCAAAGTAAAATTATACTCATTGTTATAGTATGCTGGCGGAAATGTTCAGTGGACCGACTTTATGACTGGTGTAGATCTACAATTGGCTATAAACATAACGGATTGAAAGATTGTCCAATCGGAGACTGTTGCGATACAGCTCTAGGGCTGAGGTTGTGTGGGAAATATGCAAATGTACCTCGAGGTCCCCTCTTCATGGCAGACAAACGAAGACAATTTCAAGATATTAAATAAACACTTCAGTCTACTTGATAAATAATCCAAACGAAGACGAAATCGTCGGGATGTATATATGTTTGACCGTATTTTAAATATTTGTTTAGGTGACTGAACATCCGTTGCTTGAACGAGGTATGTTTCTGTCAGGAAGTTATCAGAAGCCGGTAGTGCTTGGCTAAGCTAGCTTGCTAACAAATTCGCCGGTGCGGGCGGACCTCTTTGTCTGACAGGGGAAGGGTACGCGTGCTCTTTTGTTTGGCAGTTTTCTTTGTCAAGTCGGGGAAAGGGAACTGTCGCGACAGTGTTTCTCCTTAGTGGCTATTCACGTTATTTAAAAATGCAAAACGTGAAGAAATACTTCACAGAGGGCCTGATCCAGTTTACGATCTTACTCAGTTTAATCGGAGTTCGCGTGGACGTCGATAGCTACTTAAACGGTTACTTCTCCCCTCTGTTAGAGATTAACGTTGGACCAAGCTCAGCTTACATCCAGACACCCTTTCACAATTTGAGGGACACCTGGGACGGATACAGCGTGCACCCCAAATGTCTCGAGTTGGACTATTTCTTTACCAGTCGCAGGCTGCTTGACGAGGTGCGAGCTCTCGGCTCACCTCGGTTCCCTACGCAGCTGAATGCATGGCTCGTGCACCAAGTGCCTGACAGTTCGGAGTTCCAAGAGCCATCAAACAACATAAGTAATGGCGCTGACATAAACTCTGGCTTGACTCTGGAGAGTGCGTTGGACAATGCAAACCACAGTGATCTTCTGTCCGAAGACGAGAGCTGTTTGGACCGACGAGAGGAGTGCCACACTGCAATCCAGGAACAGTGTGTGTCTGGGCCTTACATTGTCACTGGAGCCTGCGAGGTATCCAAAAGATTGAAACTAGCACTATTAGCTGCTATAATCATTTTGGTGGGCAGATTTGTGAACTCGGATCAGTTAATGTTAAATGATATATTCACCCATTTCAAATTGTAGCTAAATTACCACTAGTTATTTACCTGCTTCTCATTCTACTTCATGGGGCTTGACACATTGTGTCTTAGCTGGTTTGTTAGCTAGCTAACTGATTCTAACCAACTACCAGAATATTAGAGAAATGTTTGAACACATTGCCTATACAAACACTTTCACTTTTCATTTGAGATGAGGTTTGTGTACTCTACGCCTATGTCAAATAAACTAGCTAGCTTTCAGAAGTTATAGTTACACTGCTATCTAACAAAAGACCAAATGCACCTGTTGGGGACCCAGAAATGTCTTGGAAACATGTCTTGGCAAGTCAATGACTGGTGACACAACATCAGTGAGGGTTGACAGGCTTTCTCTATGTAAAGTAACTCAAAGATAAAACAAAGGGTAACATTTTACCAATAAGTGTGTGTTGGGTTGTGAGAACATTTTATTTCATGGTCTACACATCTTATGAATCCAGTTTTTCTGGTACAAAACTTAACAGCTGCTAGGTGTATATGATACCCTCAGCCCAGTGGATGTTGAATCTGTAATCTTACCCCACCTGTTAGGCTGTATGCTGTGGGCTTGGAGAGGAGAATTTGAAACAACCCCCCTTTAGTTACGTTAAAGCTGTAGTCTTCGATCCCAGACCCCTTTAGTTACGTTAAAGCTGTAGTCCTCAATCCCAGACCCCCTTTAGAGCGAGTCTAGTCCAGAGAGATATCCTTTGTTAGCCACTGTCTTTCCTTTACTAATGTGGTGTTTAGTTTGTTTACTGACAAAGTATGGCACAGGTGCAGGCCAATTTGGGCTCATCTGAAGCCTACAAGTATAAAAGACCAACTTGTCCAAACACACTTTGAAAAACATCACAAGCCTCAAGTGTTCATTTTGATGCAAATACTTCCTTGTGCTCCCCACCCCTCACCCCTGGAGGGTCTTGTGGCAACTGTGGCGTCAGTCTACACTTTAGACAAACCCTTGCAGCTGTTAAATTACTTGTAGAGCCAGTTCACCACATTCTCACAGTACCACCTGAAATACACTTGTTGCGATTGTCAAAATCCCCTCACACACACACACACACACAGCTTAAGTTTACATTTCAAGAAGGAATTACAGCATATTAAAAAAATATTTAAATCTTCTATAGACCGATAGATTTTTTTCTGTTAAACGTAGGATGGCAGCAAGTCATTCAACTGGCAAACCACTCAAGTGCAAACAAAATAACGATAAACATACAAAATTGGCCATTGTTGGAGACCTTCTTTAAAACATAATTAGGCTAAACCACAAATAGAACAGTGGGAGAACCGTCAGGACTGTCAGCTAACAAGTACCCCCTCCCTCTCCCCCCAGGCCCAGGACAAGGCTGATGGAAGTGATGAAGAAGCAGAAGAGCCTGCACCTGTGACTCAGCTCGTTCTCAGTTCCACACTAGAAGAGGTGCCCACCATGAAAATGAACAGAAAAGCTCAAATCAGGCTCAAATGATATCGAATGTGTTTGTGTGTGCTAATGGCTAGTTGTTTTGTATTCCAGCATCTGCTTGATGATCCCCAGCCACCCTCAACGTTGTCTGGTTCTGGAGATGCCCCTCCTACGACTCTTGACTGGAGCCACTTTCTCTCTACCGATTTTGATGTAATTTGTTTTTCCTTATTGCTGACCTATTTTTGCAGTTAACCATGTAGTTATTTCATTGGCGATTGGACATCACTTCTTCTCTACTATCATAAAGGGTGTGTGAATGTTTTCTTTGCAGGATTTGGATCCTTTGGTTCCCCAGCGTCTCTCTGACCTAGACACTGATATCTCCAGCGCCATCAGCCAGAATGTCAGTCTGCGTGATGCCATGGTGAGAGGTACTGGACCCTATGATGTCGTCCCTCACAGGGATGAAAGCGGATCCGTTACCCAGCAAAGGGGACCTTACTTCCGACTGGAGTCTACAAACTCCTCTCACTCGGACTCATCACCAGGCGTAACAGCAGGGCTAGCCACACTGCCTTTCTCTTCAGTGTGCAACGCAACACGGAATGTTACGTCCGACAGTGCACTAGGAGGCTGCCTGGATGAGGCAGTGTTTGATCAAATTAACCTGCTGGGGCTGGAGGGGCTGGATTCCATTGACCCTCAGCTGCTGGGAAGCCTGGAGGGAATAGACCCTCGAGTCCTAGAAGACCTGGACTCGGACTCTGGCCTTTCATTGGAGAACAGCTCTAGAGGCCCCACATCTCCTGGTGAGAAGGAATATTCCCATTCATCCATTTAGAAAGGCGTTGTAATGGTCTGGTTAGCAGAGTTATTTGTTACCTCTCGTGTGATCAGAAACCACCAGTATATGTATTGAAATGTAATCTTACTGCTTCACCCCGCAGGTACGTCAGAGGTGTCATCCTCCTCCAGTTCATTCTGCGAAGATGAGGGCGGAGCCACAGGCTACAGCAGCGAGGCCGACTCCCTCCCCTCCAAGGGCATTGCCGACTATGACACATGGTCACAGGTCGATCTGAGCGAGAACGTTTGGCACGACCACAGCTACTCCTCCCCTCCTTATTTCCAGTCGTCGGTGCCTACGTTCTCCCATAAAGCCATCAAAGAGGAGCCTCTAAGCGAAGAAGAGTATGACAGGGATGACGAGCAAGAGCTGAGCCGTGATGAGCTGCGAGCCAGGGCCATGTGCATCCCCTTCTCAGCACCGCAGATTGTCAGTATGCCCGTGGAGGAGTTCCTGGAGCTTCTGGAGGGGCAAGCTCTCTCGTCTGCACAGATCACCCTTCTCAGGGATATTCGCAGACGCGGAAAGAACAAGCTGGCCGCCCAGAACTGCCGTAAACGTAAGCTGGATGCCATCACAGGGCTCCAGGAGGAGGTGGAGAGGTTACAGGCCCAGAGAGACACCCTGCTCAGGGAGAAGCAACACACAGCCAAGGCTCTAGGGGCTACGGGCCAGCGCATTGAGCAGCTCTCTAGAGATGTCCTGGCCAGGTTGAGGGATGACCTGGGACAACCCCTGACCCCTGACAGATACAGCCTGCAGTGTGGAGCCAGTGGAAGGCTGGTGGTACAGCCAATAAGAAGACCTGTTGTAACCACAACAACGTCAAGTAAAAGCGATAAAAGGAAGAAGGAAAAGAAGCCTTGATGCAGAATTTGCTTTTGTGACTTAGTTTGTTTCTGTTCTTTTGGAACTAACTGGCTTCATTCTGGTTATGAAATGGTGTCAGCTCCTCTGCTTATCTGGACTCACCTATTTTGGGAGCCTAATCAAAGGTAGAAACGCAAAAACAAAAACATCCCCACAAACAACTTGTATGTCAACCCATCTGTAAATAAAGAATGTCAGAATTTTTCCAGGAAAAACAATGTAGCACAGACACTGGATGCTTTTTCCCACTATATGAAAGGGGGCTGGGTTGAATAGCTATTTAAAGATGTGTTGAGTGTTCTTGAACTGAAGTGTAAGGTTTGCAGTATAATTTGTGTAGAAGTACAACGGTAAGTTGTAGAAGCGTGAAATAAATGAATGAACTGAAATTATTTAAGTTCACATGTAGAATTGACCATATCAGAATACTGTGGTTGTATTGACTGCTATCAAACGTATCGTCGAGTTCTAAGAGGCCGATGTTCTATTGCCCCAAGTTAAAATGCTCCTCAATTTTCTTTAATGGTAGAATGCCAATTATTCTAAGGGCCTTAATTTAAATTTGATAGTTGTGCATCTGTGATGCACAGATGTGATTGTTTTTGTTATATAAGAGCAGTTTTTTTTATCTGACTAATATTGAATGAATAATTGTTATTTTTGTATGATTTCCCCGACTAGTTTAGGCTTTGAGTCAGACTTTTCATTCTACCTCACATCTTCCTTTTGGTTGTTTATGGTCATTTTTGAGAGATAATATTTTTGGGGTCTTAGCACGGGCAACGGAGAGTATAGGAACACAAGTGCACTAAGACAACACAAATGCTTCACCGTTTGTCATAGTGAAACTCAAATGGACCTAACAATAGACAATACAATCACCACTCTGGTTCAAAGGAGCACAGTATGCTTGTATAATAATAAAACAATTAAAAAATACATTTGTGCAAGTTAAAACACAAGTGATGTAGATATTAAAAATAAAAAAAATAATCAGGAACATAAAGAATATTGATGCAGTTTTAGTTTGTTTTTTATTATTTTGGTTTGTTGGAACGTCTTTAAACCTTGTAAAACCTTTCTCAGTTGAAGGGTGTGTTGTTGTTATTGTTGACCACATCACATAATCTGACTTTTCTTTGCAAATGTTCAATCTTTTGGTTTGACCATAAAATATTGTTTTTACTCGTTTTCTTTCAGCCATTTACCGTTCTTTTGTTACTCAGTTGGGCTTGATTGCTATTTGATGACCGCATGGTGAAGGATGTGGAGAATGTGGGATCTCTTGAATAACTAATGTTGTTCTCTGTGAAATGGGTCTTAAATTAGTTCGTTCTGAGCTCAAATAAAAAGTAAAAACGGATGTGGCAGTTTTTTTCCCCACTTGAAACATCCGCTTTAGGCCTACGATACTCTCAAACTAATTTTGAATAAAATAAGGTGGGCTGTGGGTGACTTCAATCGTAGTTTTGCCATGCAGCCAGTAAGCTGCTTTAAATAACCTATACAGGTTTAACTTTTAAAAGTTTGCTGTTGTTTGGATAGTGGCCTGCAGTTCTGTGGTGCGGTTGCTTTGGTGCAGACGCAACGTCATCCATATTTTACACCCCAAGAGAAGATGGGTGAGTGTTTGATAAATTGTCCACTAATTGTGGTCTTTATTCTTACCTTTTCTACACGTTTTAAAGGTTTAATGTCATACATAATGTTAAAACATGTAGACATTGCATCATGCAATTTGCATGGGTCTTCATGTTAGCCTTATATTTGCTAGATCGTTAACTTTTTTTTGCAATTTTGCTAGACTATAGGCTACTAACTAGTAGTAGCTAATTTACTACTTGAATGACGCGTCTGTATTGCAAACTATGCCAGTGGCGTTAAAGTCAGGTGTACAGTACCAGAAATATATTTTTCGTAAAGACTCAAATCCACGTAGTCAAGCCAAAATCTAATTTTTTACAGACAACCGTCATATCCTCCGCTCTAACCAGGCTCACTTACGTTTTTCCCGCGCTACATATCTTCTGGCGTGTATCAAACCACAACACAAACATGATTCAAATGTATTCGACACGACTAGTACAGTATTTAGCCCTCATCCAACATTTCGAAATATAGGGTGCTATATTGTTTGCATTGAAAGTAGGACGACTTGTTGCTGGTGAAACCGTTGTCTAATGTTATGTGGCCTTAGCTAGCGTTATTATTCATAATTTATATTTAGATATTTAATTTGCCATTTAATTGATACAGTAACTAGTTGTTATATGTGTAGAGCTAGCTAGCTCTAGAGCTATTGCTAGACAAGCTACTATGTAGTGCAAACCGTTATTCCGCCCTATTTGTTTTTCTTCCACACTGTGTTGGATTGTTGCTGGCCTACAGTATTGACGAGGCAGACTAGCTATCAAGTATATGTTATATTAGTAGCTAGCACTAGTACTATATGGAAAGAAAAAGGCCGTCTCTACCTTTAAAAAGTCATACTTTAAGAAAAACCGAATTTTATACTAAACAGACATTTATCCTAGCTCCAAAGCTACCCCTCACGGCAAAAACGCTCACAAGACCAATCAATACTGTAGATGCTATGCTACTAGCTAACTAGGGTCAGTAAGCTGGGGCTGCTACCATACCGGCCAAAATTAAAATGGGCTCAAACCACTTCAAATCTGCCTCTGAGGTAGTAATAATGTGTAACTGTAGTCTACTTTTTAAGTTGTTTGATGCTTGTTTGTTGTCTGTACTACACCCTACACATTACCGATCCTTAGCATTAGGTAGTGATAACACGTCCCCAGAGTTCCTTTAAATCGAACCAAACCTTCCAAGCGTGAAGACAACTTTAGTGTCACCGTTTTGGTGAATATTGAGTCTTCACGAGTCTAGACCAGCTAACATTGCTAGCTACAGTGTACTGGAGCGAGTAAACCATTCCTTTTTAAATCCTACAGTAAGCCATTCATCTCACCAAAAAATGATTAATTTTCTCTTATATTTCAGTCTAACATGTCAAATCAGAACACAAAATGTAAGGCGGTCCAAGAGGAGCCTGAGGAGTTTGTTGTGGAGAAGGTGGTGGACCAACGCATTGTCAATGGGAAAGTTGAGTTCTTCCTGAAATGGAAGGGATATAACGAGTGAGTTGGAAGTGTTTCCCTGGTGTTAATGAGCAGGTTTATGTACATGCAATATTATTGTTGTTCATAAAAATCCATGTAGATAGAAAATGAAAATTAAATGTGAGTGCCATGCTTTCAATAAGAAGATACTTCCCACAGAGAAAGACAATTCCTTTTTTGCCTCATTGTTGGTCTTAAGCTTGTTTCTGTAATGTTTGGTACACTTGCTTCACCAGTGTGGATAATACCTGGGAGCCCGAGGAGAACATGGACTGTCCAGAGTTGATCTCAGCGTTCTTAGAGTCCAAGAATCATATTATGGAGAAGCCAGAGTCCACCAAGAGGAAGTCCTCCACGGAAGTGCCCGAGACAGAAGAAGAAGAGGGCAAAGCCAAGAAGAAGAAGGACATGGTGGGTGATATTAAATAACTTATATTGTGCATCTATACTCTTTGGCGATATTCTCTGCCTCATAGTGTTTGTTTGTGGATTGCCGTGTTTTCCAGAATGAAAAGGCCTGTGGCTTTGCTAGGAATTTAGACCCAGAGAAGATTATTGGTGCGACAGACAGCAGTGGAGAATTGATGTTTTTAATGAAGTGGTGAGTTTTTCCAAATCCAATTCAGCAACCCTATTTTATTTTGACTGTTTGACTACACATTGGATCACTTCACTTTCAAACCAAAGCAACTGGGTAAGACAAGACAAAAGTCAATACAAGAGTAAGTTATCAGATATATTTTAAATGCACGTATCAAACTATTTTGTTTCTTTTCCCAAAAAATTCTATGATCTACTATACAGGAAAGACTCAGAGGAAGCTGACCTGGTTCTAGCCCAGGATGCTAACACTCGCTGTCCTCAAGTTGTCATCTCCTTCTACGAGGAAAGACTCTATTGGCATGCCTGCCCTGAGCATGAGACCCAGTAGCCTCTTGGTTGATAACTGGTCTGACGGCTCTACAAAAGTTTAACCCTCAACAGTTTGAGGACAGAAACATGCCCACTGCCTCTTTCTATTCACATTTCTTTATAATGGTTGCATACCAATGGTTAAATGCCATTTTTTTATCTGAATATTATTAGGAATTACATTTAACCAAAACAAAAATCCTATAGCTTTTTGTGAACTCTCAAGTGTACTCAGCCAATACAAATGCTTCACCAGTTGTCATAGTTACCCTAAAGTAGACTGATGTCCAAGAGACAATAGAATCATTAACTACTAGTACAAAGGAGAAAATTTTTTTGGTCTTTGTAAATCAGTATACATTTTTTAACTTTGATATCATTTTTCAGATGAAGGTTGTGTTTCTGAATACATAATAATATGTTTTTCTTCACATAAGTTCACTCTTGATTTTTCCATGGAAATACGTTTTCTTCCCTACCACTTTGTCATGGTATGACCATTTAGTTCATGATGTTACAAATATCTTTACAAACTTGGTTAGTTTTAAAATGGGTTTTGGTAAGTTTGGTTCTTTCTAATAAAAGGTTAATAAAGTGTCAATGTCAGTTTTTTGGATCCCACAATTCCAAATACTGTATCAACTTGAACAGCTCACAGTATGGAGTTTTTGGGACTGGGCTACATTCACAGTAGGTAAATTGAAAATTGGGAGGAATATTAGATTTTGGTATAGTAAGCTATTTCTGATCATTTCTGCAAGTAGGTGAGTTTATTTATTAATACATGCTGTGTATGGATATTGAAGACAGAAAGATTCACTAAAGAACTACTGATTGTGGTAGCTTATTTTAGTTTTCCAATCTCTTGCTTTCATACCTGGCTGCACATCGGGTCACACTGTGCCTCATTACTACCCGTAGCTCCAGAAAGAAAACGTGCGCAGACTCAGTTGCAACATAAGTTAGATGCACACACGAGGCTGGTAGAGGGAAGAGTGATTACTAAACCTCTGCATCTACAAGCCACTCGTCTTGTCTGCCATCTTCATCAGTGTTTTCGCACCCATTTTAAAGGTGAGTCCCAAGCCTCGGAAAGCGAGGTATAATGCCATGCATGTTATATAGTTGCCTCATACGTTTGACGTTATCAATGAGACAATGATTACAAACAAGGCCATTACTGTACATACCTAGCTAGCTTGGTAGTTTTCGGCGAGCTTTGTGTACAAGCTAGCTAGCTAACATCAGACGCAGATAATGTTTGCATATCTAGAGTTGGTTGGCTAACTTCGCTTGCACGACATTCTTGTTACGAAAACTTACTACGCTAGCTGATTTGTATTCTTAAATTACTACACTAGCTAAATTGCATTTCTGGGCGCTGTGTGTACTAGTATTCGGCGCTTTGGTGTGAGCTAATTAGCTAGCCTAGTTGTTGGGGAAAGGTTTTAGTGAGCTAGGCAAGCGAGTATTTTTTCAAGAGGCCGTCGATTAAAATTAAGCGCGGCACTACCGTTGTATGTTTCAAGTAATTTAGATGGTTAGCATAAACCAAGTAAGTGACTAGGCCTAAACGATTAGTCTCAACAGTTTGTACTTTCTGGAGTCTAACGAAACTAAATGTTAGGCCCTGTCGCCTTTGTAGGTAGCTTGCTATGTGTTTTCTCTTTGGACTGTTATTAAATTCTTGGTAATTCATCTCAAGATGAAGGCCTCCCCTATTGTTTCGCAGTCTAACATGGGTAAGCAGAAGCAAAGCGTGAAAGGAAAAAAGGAGGTCCAGGAGCAGCCGGAAGAGTTTGTTGTGGAGAAGGTGATGGACCAACGCATTGTCAATGGGAAGGTTGAGTTCTTCTTGAAGTGGAAAGGATTCACAGAGTGAGTGTGCTTGGGAACAAACGCTTCCCTGGTATGGGTTGTGCATTTCTTATTTACATTTACATTTAGTCATTTAGCAGACGCTCTTATCCAGAGCGACTTACAGTAAGTACAGAGACATTCTCCCCGAGGCAAGTAGGGTGAAGTGCCTTGCCCAAGGACACAACGTCATGTGCACCGACCGGGAATCGAACTGGCAACCTTCAGATTATTAACCCAACTCCCTCACCGCTCAGCCACCTGACTCCCACTCTTATATTCATGAACACGTCTAATTCTTTATCCAGCTAGGGCTGTGGTGTCAGGCTGTCCTGGTCTTTTACAAAATCAATACATTTTTTGATTTGGCTTGAAATGTTAGGGGTAAACGTCCAATTAATCTTGGTAGTATAAACAAACAAAGAATCATGTTTTGCCAGTGCGGATAATACTTGGGAACCTGAGGAGAACCTGGACTGTCCTGAGCTGATCTCGGCATTTCTAGAGGCACAAAAAACTGTGGTGGAGAAGCCCGAGTCCAACAAGAGGAAGTCCTCCACGGATGAACCAGAGACGGAAGAGAACAAAGCCAAGAAGAAGAAGGATGTGGTTGGTATTCTTTAAGTACCTAGTTTGTGTGAGGGTCTGTGGGAAAATTATGTGGAATTGTTTCTAATCTGCATGTAGGAACATGCAGATTAGTAACCCCCTGAGTATGACACTATCCAAACTTATTTGGTTGTGGTTTGTCTTGTGCATTCCAGACTGAAAAGCCCCGTGGCTTTGCTAGGAATCTAGACCCAGAGAGGATCATTGGTGCAACAGACAGCAGTGGAGAATTGATGTTCTTAATGAAGTGGTGAGTTATACATTGTCTGTCCAAGTCCTACTAAATAGCATTTGTATATCTCACTGTTTAATTTAATCACTTAAGTGATTTTGAAACGTTTTGTTGGATGAAATGCATGCATTTTTTATAGAAGTGGGGTATGTGGTTAAAACAAGAATAAACAGGTTAGAAATTTGTGCTGGATAAAATCATCATTGTAGATGCCTTGATCAATAAGCATGTTTGTTTATTTTACAGGAAAGATTCAGATGAAGCTGACCTGGTTCCAGCACGTGAAGCTAACACTCGCTGTCCTCAGGTGGTCATCTCCTTCTATGAAGAAAGACTCACCTGGCACTCCTGCCCAGAGGATGAATCCCAGTAGCCTCTTCTCCCCCACCTTGATCTGCTACCGTCCTTGTCTCTGCCTCTCAGGGCTGACCTCCATGTGGTTCACCTGCATTGGCGTTTTTTTAAATGTAATTTACATTAGTGTTAGTGCAGCACAAGTATACTTTAGTAATAGGGAGAGTAAGCTATTCGGATATGGGTAAAGGGTGAGAATGTGTGTTAGAGCATGGACTAAGGGTTACAATTGCCTAATCTTAACAAGTTAACTACATCTTAACAATAGAACCGCCAACACTACTCTACCCCCTAGAACTGCTGGGGAGTGTCATGTTTTGCCCTCCTACTGTAAACAGTTAAGTTGTTACATAAAATGTTTTCTTCAAACGGTAAGTTTGACTTGGAAAAAATATTTCTAAAATTACGTTTATGGGGTTTATTAATGAAAAAGAAATCATTGATCTTTTCCCCAATCTGATTATCCCGAACTCGTGTCTTTGAGCATTGACAGAACTTCTTGAGAAGTTAGAAGAATTTCATCCTTCTAAACTGGGTCATGTTTCCAAAACCAGATCAATCAGAAGACAATGGGTGACGACAAGCTAAGCAACCAGCCCTGTTTAGAGTGGTATTCGACAGCAGTTTCTATGAGGGGTAAAAATGACCCCTTGGTGGTAAATAATTCTCTTGACCCTACACCCATCATAAATCATTAGATGTTATAATCCCATGTTAAGGAAAAGTCATGTTTTGAGGTTTTATTTCAAGTTGCATGCATTTGAAAACATCAAGGGGGTCATTGTTACCCCATGGCAGTTCTAGTGTTAAATCAGTTACAATTTAAAATGTTCTCAGAGGATTATACTGAAGTTTAAGTATATTTTCTCCCTTGCTCACTATCATAACCTAATCTTTTGTCCCTCCCCCCATGTTTATTGTTTATGTCCTGAGTTTATGAACAAGAGACTTGTCGGTATGAATTTTTTTAAGTACATTTTGTTAAACTTGATGTTGCATTTGAATCCTAACTAGAACAGTCTTTGCTGTATATTCCTTGTAAATATTTTTTCAAAAAGCTGTTCAATAAAGGTTTATATGCTTCATTTTACTACACATTTTTTCATCTACTTGATCTCAAATTTGTTAAGCCTTTGTGACATAACTTATCGATAGCCAGGAATCATTGAGTAGTACTATCGGGGCAGAGTGTGCCATTATTATATACCAATGACTAAAACGGCTGACATGGCAGACGCAGGATGCTTGGCCCATGACTGGCATTATGGTATTTGGAATGGACTTTGGACCTGTGCTGCTGTACAGTTGTGGCAGCCTCTCAACTAGCTATTTGTGGAGACTTCAGTCAGAAGAAACTTGAGTTCCCAAAGAACATCTTGAAGTGGATACTAATGTTATTGGTTGACACTGAGAAATGCAGTTTGGTGGGATGTATTCTTTCTTTACACTCCTCAACATCCCTGAATATTTCTTTATTAATCTGCTTGAATCAGGTCAAATTACTCTCTCCAATATCATTTATTGGAGTGTCATGATTTCAGAAGGTGAGCACTGGAAATTGGAAATGCACTCACAAAGATGCCACAGATAGGCCTATACACAGACACGTCCCAGACTCAAATAGCCTTTTTTCCCATGATAGCAGTCCTCTGTATGCTAATTACCAGACATTATCCATCAATGGTTTGATGAATGACGAACTTGGAGGGGTACATATAGTAGGAGTGCCTACTTAGACCTCACATTCACTGAGAGATGGGTCTGGTTAAGTAAGGAATGTTGTGAACTAATTTCATTCTTTTTTTCTGCGAGCAAGAACTTTAAAAGCTTATGGTAAGAACTTTTGATTAATCATACTGACGACTGTGTGTTTATATGTGTGTAAAAGTTTATGGTCATGTGTCAAGCTCTTATTTAAAATGTCAAATATATTTCTACATGGTAGCTGAATGGATTACATGGGCCTATGCATTCCATCTGGGTTACAGATAATGCTGACTTTCTCAAAGAATCAAAGATAAATTATTTTTAGCAGACTTCAGTTTAGGGTCAGACAGAGTCCTATGGGCAGTCAGGCAAATCCAGTTAGCAGTAGATAGATTAGACTTTCTAGACAGTAAGCCTAGCCAACAGTAAACAAGAGTTGTATAATTATTCACTCATCATTGTTTATAGAATGGTGGCAAAACTGAAAAGTTCATAATGGAAATTATAAACAGTGAAATTGTAGGCTAACTATTAAAAATAGACTTGTAAGTAGAGCATTAACTATTGTAGATAATACATGTCGATAGAAAAGAGTAAATACAACTTACGATACAGGCTTCGACACATGACACATTATCTATCAGCATCACATATTTTAAAGTGGCTTGTTAGCCTACTTCTAAATAATAAATGTCCTGCTTTTTGTCACAGCGGCACATTAAAGTTTGTGAAGTTTATTTAGGAAATAGTTTCGGTGAACTATTTTGAGATGGTCTCCAATTTTAAACTCTCACATGCATATCTTCAACCAGATAAAAACGGTATTCAGGGCCGTCAATTTGAATAGGTCCAAGAGGCAGCTAAACAATGTCGTCGATCTTTTTGGTCTTCATGACACCCTTCTTTCAGTCAGTTAACATCTGTTATCCATTCTGTCATTCAAGCAAGTTTTGGATGTGTAGCCTGACGTCAACCATGATCCACATCCACTTCGATTAACGGGGACGAGTATAGAGGCACAGAGAGCGCGCCGCGTTGCACACAGCCTACAGTGAATTGTAGAGAAGTCTTCAGTGAATAGCGGAGCCACTGGGAAACCCACGCTGCAATCAAGTCCGCTCGAACAGCAGCTGGTTTACAACAAAAAAGCAATCTCCAGGAACAGCACATGAGGTGAGTTTTTAAATGAGGAATGAATATACATGTTAGACATAACATGTATAACTTTTATAAATGTTAGGAAGCCTCTCGCTCTAAAATTTTTTGAATTAAATTCCTTATGTCAAAACAAAATACATATTCTGGCTCAGCTGTAGGCTAAGTCTACAATCATTTAGCTGAAATTCAAAACAGTCTGTTTATAAGAATCATTGCCAGTTAAACATAATATATTTGGCTGTGAGTTTCTAAGGAGCAGGCTCCAGATCCAGTCAAATTAAGGTGAGAAATGATTCAAATATATTGTTCTTTGAAACTTTCTGTGTTCATGGTCTTGATGGGCATTTAGGCTGTCACAGAGATCAGTAACAAAGTTCAGCCGTGTAAGGCCACTGAAAACTAGGCTACAATATAAATCATTGAAATGCGTTCCAATTCTTTGATATCCTGGCTATTCTTTGGTTAGGCTTACTTCTGTACACGTACTGTGTACAAAATGATGTCACCCTCCAAGTAGCTTTCGAAGGAAGGTATCTATCTTGGTAAAACGTATTCATTACTGTGGCTGAGACATCATGTGACGTACTGTTTTCGTGTCGCCTTGTTGTGGAAGAGTAGATGCTAATTTGGCAAACAGGCTCAGGGTTTCACCAATTCTTGGAAGTTGCCGTGTTAAACATGGCCTCTGAAAGGTCAAACAAAGGGTCAGACTCAGCTTTCCTAATGTAGCCTTTGCTACTTGTTCGAAAGGAAAAAAGTTATCCGGTTAGAGAAAAAAAAACATGCTTTAGCTGCCTAATTCTTGATCAGCGTTTTTCTGTAATCTGATTATAGGATATTTAGGCGATGGATTCGGACATGGCTGTGTTGTCACATTAGGCCTACTTTGACCTAGAATCCAAACTAATAAAAAAAATCGGATCCTCCAAATGTTAGCAAATTAGAGCCTATTCCCTGTAAAAAAATCATCATCATCAATCATTTGAGCCATGATACTTCTGAACTCTGACCTGTTTAGCTGAGACGTGGCCTTGTGGTGTAAGCTTGGTTGTGATATTTTTTTGGAATGGTGTTTACTAGCAGATTTCTGGTTTTTCCTGCCCTGCAGCCCTTGTCTTTTTGCCCTGCTTGTTTTTCTACCTATTTCAGCCTTTGGTGTTTTAGGTATATAGGCTACTCCTAAGTAGCCTGACGTTGTCATACTCATAATTCTAGTCAGAATATGAGTCTGAGAACTCTCCGTTGGGCTTTTACTACGAGGCTTGTTTCAAGCGAGCCTGGAAAACAAATGCCTCTTCGCTCAATTGGATAGATCTACAACCAGAGCAACAGAGTATGTTAAGCGCCGCATAGTTGTTGTCAACAGAACTAAACTGAGAGGCAGCTAAATCTTTACTGACTAAACTGCAAGCAGACTTTAAGTATGCTTGAAGAATGAATACAAACGATTTTTGCCGGTGTTGTAAAATTAATTTAAGGGTAGGGGGAGTACTTGTTCACACGGTCAACCTTTTTGAGCGAAACAATAAAGGGCAATGCATATACGAACAAGTTCTCCGTTTAGAATTACAACTCCACAAAAGAAAAGGAGAAACCACAATGGCCACTGGGTTTTCATTGTGTCCCATCTTCTTCGCAACCATCGGGGCCAGCTGATAAATTAAACTTTTACCGAATCCCGTAGGAAGGACGGCAAAAACATATTTTCCATCGACAAATGCCTTGATTGCGTCTCTGTTCCTCTTTCAAAATTAATGCGCTGTCGATGTCTTCTAAAACAGGCTCGATGGTAGAATCATAACATCCCAGATCTCCAGCGGTAGCCATGTTTGTTCAAAACGAATTCAACTTAAGCGCTCTTTTGTGTCGTGGGTGATTACCTTACTGTTGATCATCTGTCCATCATCGTATAAAGCCCGCCCTGGCAATTTCATTGGTTCTCCCAGATTCTGGTTTTCTGTAGTTGGTCCCCAATACGAGACCCTCCAGACCCAACTTCCCGACCAATTTTTTTTGGGGGCGGGGAGAAGTTGGGCTGGCAGCCAGGCTAACTCCTAAGTACGTTATGAACCTGACTGCACAGCTTTTCTGACAGTAATAAGGTGTCCCTGATAGATAACTGGACTTTGTCAGCCAGTAACTGATGCTTACGCAGTTAATGTCAATGAGTTCTTGTCATAACAAGACACTGACCTGAGAGATGTATATGTCTGTAGGTTGTAGTGACACTGCTTGGGTTACTGTATTCCACTGTGTTGCAGTCGGTTTCCCCGCTCAGTTCTGCAGTCTCACTATTTCTTAACTGTTGCAATAAACATTAACAATAAGCTATGTTGTGAGATCTTGATTTCATGAGGAAATGATGTACTGCATTGACTGTTTTATGTTGCCATTTAAAGATGCCGTTTGAAGATAACACAATCTTATTTCACTACTTCCTTAGGTTCCATTGTTCACTATGGATGGCATTGACAGTCTGACAAAAACGGTGTGTATGGGTATATCTTATTGATTTGTAGTACAGTTCGAAATGAGAAGCTTTTCTAGTTGGAGTCTTGAGGTGGAAAATGCTTAAACATTCTACTTATACCCATAGAAAACACACACACACACAAACTTTCCCTATAAAATCTGAACCTTTAGTTTTTTCTTCCTGTAGGATTTTGTCAGCATTTGGGTTCGTGATCCCAAGCTACACAAAGAGGATTTCTGGCACACGCACGTAGACTATGAGATCTCTTTACATGTGAGTACCCCAGTTATCCTTGTCAGGTATGGCTGTAGATCCAGGGCTGTAGATCCAGGGTATAATGATGTTTCGTTCATCGGCAGTCATTGGTATTTGTATTGTCAAATGCCCTATTTATAGCTTGCATTGGCCAGGGTATAGTGAGAGAGGCATTTATTATGGTCACCAAGTGGTTGTAAGGTCTGTCAACAATTGCTGATGTAGTTTCCACTTTCCTCTTCCTGTATGTAGACCAATAGCATGTGTTTTAGGAAGAAGACTTCTTGTGTGAGGAGGAGGTACAGCGAATTTGTTTGGCTCAGACAGCGTCTGCAAGACAACGCTCTGATCATGTAATTCCCAGAAAACGATTACTATTTTTCATAACATTATTTCCTTAGGCTTTTTTTTTTTTTAAAGCCATAGTGCATTACTATAGTGCAATATGTCTTGATGCTTTGTTGACTCAAATTAAAATATTTTAAATTTGCTGTTGCTTTGGTTACCTGTTTCTACAGAGAACTACCCAAACTGCCTCCCTGGAACCCTTTTTTCAGTTTCAGCAACCCCATACAGGTCAGCCAGAGGATGAAGGGCATGCAGGAGTTTCTAGAGCTGTACGTTTTCCCCCTATATTTCTTCTTCTCCCCTTCCTCTTCTTTCACCTGCTCGATTACTAGTCTCATGAAAAGGGCTTTGAAAGTAACAATACCATCTAGTGGTCGAAAGAATACTGATGTTTCAAGACCTCAGACCTAACTTCTTTCTCCCTCTGGCCTGTGCAGTGTTCTTCAAACGCCACTCCTGCTGTCTGACAGCCGCCTGCACTTGTTCCTGCAGTCCCAGCTTAGCATGGCCAAGATGGAGGCCTGCGCCCGGGGCCAGACACGCTACACGGTGGCAGAGGCCATCCAGAAATGGATGGACTGTCACACCCCTCACTGCCCTGCACAGGAGGTGGAAAAGGCCTTCTGCGATTCCACTTGTGAAAGGTGAGGATGTGTGCATGGTGCACAGGGGATGGGTGTAACGTGTTAGTATGGAATGTTCTGGTGTTAGCTAGTTCAGTATATTGTTTGTGTAACAGGTTCATTTTAGAAATAGGATATTGGATGGCAGGCCAATTGTTTGTGCGTGTGTGCTAAGATGTGCGGCATTTCATTCAGTCATATTTTATGTGTAAGGTTCTTAGTTATGGTTTGATTGTTTTAAAGGAAGCACCATGAGTTCCTTCAATAATTGCCTTAGATCTTTTGTTCCCCCAGCACAACATCATCAGGTCTTGGTCACAGCATGGACAACCTTCAGAGCAGCAGTTCTCCAGTGGACTGTGATCCGAGCACCACAGAAGCAACGCTCTTTAGCTGCCTGTCAAAGTCTCCGTGCCACCATGACGTCATTCATCCCTGACTATAACCGTGCGCACACAAATGCATGCACATGGGTATCCAGCGCACACTTTTCTTCAGATACCCTGAACAAAGTCTCCTGTATGTGATTTGCGTGTGTTAGCTCAAAAGACTACAAGTAGCTACTTGTGCAAGTTGAGTAATTTGAGTCCTGGAGTTTTCAGAAGACACTGCTGAAGGACAGACATTTTAACTTAGTTACTGTTTGTTAGTATACATTTCCCCCAGATCTTACTTAATGAAATGGCTGATACATTTAGTAATAATAGGTCTTAATGAATGAAGAATAATTCAAATGTTATGGAATGGTGAGGTGCTAGGATAAATCCTTGTCTGTTTAATGTTATAAAGAAATAGGCCTGTTCCTGTTTAAAAAAAGAATCCAATTTTATCATGAATACCTATGTTAACCTGCAGAGCAGCAATACTGGGAAATATTCTTAAATATTACTTTGTTTGTATTTTTATGTTATAAAGCAAAGGGACACAAGGACAATGTTGTAGCTGGGCCTGTTGGAAAACATTTGACAATGCTTTTATTGTGATTTAAAAATGTAGTTTAAAGATAAATAAATGTTTTTTTATTAAGCTGATGGTGTTTACTTACGAAAAATTTGGACTCGACATGTTCTGTGCCTGCAGCAAGGTCCTTTTCATGCTATAGATACCATAGTTGTGCCCTTGTTCTGATGAGTCTTTATTCTAGATGCATGGCAATATCTGCCCAGTAGAGGGAGGTTGGAGACTGAAAAATGAGTGTTCATAGGCTATTTGTCTGAAAGCCAAGGAGATGCAAAGTACTTGATTGTCAATGTTATAATATGTTTGAAATCCACAAACAAGTTGAGTTTAACTATAGTAAACAGTACGATTAGATATTCCAGAATAAGAGCTGTATTACAGATTATTTATATGTACCCCCCTCCTATGCAGATGCTGTAATGAAGCAAACTCCACTGTTGTTGTTTGAGCTGTCAGGTAAAGCTCTGTGGCAGAAGTGTGGTTGATATGTGGTGTAGGAAGTAAAGGACTTTGGCAGGCCTGTGTCTGTCAGAGGGGAGGTGACATTGCCGAGTTGCCCTGAAACATCCCATCAGGGGGCTCCTTTCACAACACCTCAGGAAGCTGGGGGTCCAATGGCTGAGCGGTTAGGGAATCTGGCTATTAATCAGAGGGTTGCCAGTTTGATTCCCGGCCGTGCCAAACAACATTGTGTTGTTGGGCTAGGCACTTAACCCTACTTGCATCGGGGGGAGTGTACCTGTACTTACTGTAAGTCGCTCTGGATAAGAGCGTCTGATAAAACTGACTGTAAACCATACACGACCCCACACCCTCCTACTCCTTGCCGTCCAACACATGGGTTCAGTTCGGTCTGTATCAAGTACACAGGTTAGCAGCTGTGTGTCTATTTGTTTTTCTTTGCTAATCCTAATCAGATAACAAACAGGACCTAGCCACAAATCTCTCCCAGCTCAGACAAGCTCTTTAAATTAGGAACATGTATCACAAATTGTAAAATGACGTTGTCCTCATGAGGGTCACCTGCCAGCAGAGGCCCACGATAGGGCTGTATGTACGTTAAAGAACCTAATGCATGTGTTTCAGAGTGCAGGCTTGCTGGCCACAGCCCTCTGAATTGAGAGTGGGGTGAGCGGAAAAAAGTTCTTTATTAAGACAGCATCTGTCGTTGCCCCCCCCTGTCGACCTGACGTCGCCCACATCATGTGTAAACCGGGCCAACCCCCTGTCCTGAACATCCTGCCTCCTCCCAGCCGGCTCCCCCTGCACCCAGCCGGTAATGAAGCTGTCACAGGCTTCACTGTAGCGACAGAGCCGGATTCATATTGCTCACACACATGCACACGCACATGCCGGAACACTCCGTCCACAAGAACGCACAGACATTTACCTTCTATCTGCTATCTTGTCTACTGCTTTCCATCTATGGATTTCACTTGACCTTATCAACGTAAAACCAGACAGCTTGCAGGCTGACACACACTCACACACACACACAATCATACGTACACACACACACACACACACACACACACACCACAAAGCCAACCCAGAGCTTCAGATCACAGACCATCTGTACAGTTCCATTACAGCTATAATAGACACATCAGTGACACACACGTGTGCACACAGACACACACACATTGCTCTGTTCCTCCAGGGCCACGCAGTGCAGTCAATTTCCGAACAAAATGAAATGGTATTCCAAAGTCGGGAAAAAGAGGGCATCTAATTTGTGTGTGGTGTGTGTGTGTGTGTGTTTTGTGACTTCATCCACGGTTTAGATATTAAGTATTCATGGTAAGTCCATTCCTGCATAGTAATTTATAACTCAATTTCCAGTGTGCATCGATGCGCTGTCTACCTCCAAAACACTAAACAAAACCCGAACCCAATTGTTCAACAAAGCAATTAGGGTGTGTACTGAGTTGTGAACGCAGCCCGTCGCCAAAACTCAAGACTTGTGTGATATTTTTAATTGTTAATTTTCTATCGCATTAGTCAACACAGACACAGGGCAGGTGACTGGGTTTTTCGACGACAGATGAAATGATAGTTGATATTTCACAGATGATGTACTACAGATGATATTTCACGTCTGAATGCAAGAGGTTTGTTTCAGTCTCTGTGTGCTTAAATGACATGAAATGAAAAGTTCACCAACGCGTTTTTTTTTATTGACTTTATCTGTACCTCTATCCTATTTCCTTTATTTCTAAACTCGCTAGCCTTTCTTTTTCACAGCCTCCCACTCTCCTCAGGTACAGAGCTTTGGACTTGTTCAGCTGAGTGACAGGAAGGTCTCTCTCTCTCTCTCTCTCTCTCTCTCTCTCTCTCTCTCTCTCTCTCTCTCTCTCTCTCTCTCTCTCTCTCTCTCTCTCTCTCTCTCTCTCTCACCCACACACCCACTCACCCACTCACTCAGGTCGGGGTGACTTGTGTCCGCGATTATTGGTATTTAGCTATTGCATAAGTAGCTATATTCTCATCCTACCTAAACCCAGACACTCACGCACACACACACACACTATGCATCGGCGCACTCTTAAAGCCGTTTACCAGTGAAATACGATGCGTGTGCAGATAAATGTCACAGGCCCATTTATCTGGGAGTGTTAAAGTCGCCTAATGGACATGACATATTCCAGCCCCAAATTACTGCCATAAAGAACTCCCACCATGCCTTGCAGCTCCGCCCTATCCACAAGATGAGAGGTTGGCACAGCGGCATCTAGATTGAGATGAACAGGTGATTAGATTGTGATAAATAGAAATATATTTATCACGATTCATAAATTTGAAGATTCCAGAGGAGAAACACTGTATCAGACTCTCTCTCTCTCTCTCTCTCTCTCTCTCTCTCTCTCTCTCTCTCTCTCTCTCTCACACGTACATAAGTGCTTACTCACAGAGTGGCCCTAGGGCCCCTTTTCAATGTATCATGGGATCGTTGTTCTGTATTGATCAAACTGGAGTGGCGTAATCTCTCACCTTTGACCTACCCTTGAGCACTGGAGTTCTCCAGAACCCTGAATGTGTGTGTGTGTGTGCATCTACTTTTTGCTTTGCGTCAATACACATTAGTGTGGCAAACAGCACATGGTAATTATGCTTTAGCCTCTCCACAGGTGCTCCTGTGCTCCCTCCCCCTACTCCTCCTCATCCTCCCTCTTCCCCTACCACTCCCCTTTCCACCAGCCCCCACTAGCTCTCTTTATTAATTATCTCTCTCCTTCCAATGTGTGTCTCTCTCTCTCCCTTTCAGATTGAATAGAGCAGTTATAATTGGTTCTCTCTAGAGCTGTTATGAGGAGCACAAAGGAACCGGAGAAATCACATTTGCATGTAAGATGAGCAGAGAGAGGGCACGGGAGGGAGAACGAGGGAAAGTGAGTAAAGAGAGAGAGAGTGGGAAGAGAGAGAGAGACAAAGAGAGAGACGGAGACAACCACCATGCCTCTCTGCCCTTACCCTCTCACCCTGCAGCACCCAAGTAGGTTGTTCTCAATATACCTCCCCCCTCCCTCTCTCCACATCCCCCCTTCCCCTCATCACTCCCTCACCCCGTATTGTCTTTCTGCAGGGCTCCAAGGTCAGCGAGCGCTAGCTCATCAGGGCTGGGTATTATGTGCTCACTACTCAGTACTCTGTGGAGAAAGTGGTGGTGGTTACAAGGAGTTCAGGCATGTGTGTGTGTGTGTGTGTGTGGTGTGCACTCTCAGGCAAAATAAGTACATTGAGGCTCCCTGTCTCATAGCTAGTAATAAGCAGGAAAGGGGGGAGGGGTTGATTAATAGCTCCAAAGCGAAAACTGCAATTCTTCATAACCCCCCATCGTTGTCTTCATCCCCACCTTTCACTCTCTCTCCTTCTTCGTGTGGTGCTCACTCGCTTCTGTACGCAGACACACTCGCTTGAGGATTGTCCTTTTCCAGCTTGATAAGCATATTCTGGTTCATCGTGGTGTTTTGATCAATACAGTTAAAACGCCAAACGAAGCGTAATTATGTCTGCGCTGACCCCTGCTGTGAATGCTTACCCTTCACTGAGGGAGGTGAACACCATTAGCACCGACTCATCATCAATTTGGGTGTGTGAGAGAGACTGTGTGTGTTTGACTGTGTGTGTGTGTGTTTTTTGATCCCCATGATTAAATTGGTACAGTCCGCTTTTGCACATTTGATCACAGAGCACCAATAAAGAATTCAGTAATCTACTGTCAGTGGAACATTCCAGACTCGCTGTGTTGATTGGACATCGCTTCCTATCCCTCGTTTATGACAGGTGATTTGATTTAAACAGGTGATTGAGACGTCCAGTCACAAGCCTTGCTGCTGTTGGGTCATCAGAAAGGGGCTGTACCTTCTGGCGTCTCCCTCCTCAGTGAGTGCAGCATCGTTGCACAACCAGGGTCTGTTCTGATGTTCATTACACAAGACACGCAACCAGACAGGCAAGAGATTTCAATCGAAAAATCTTCTAACAGGCACATAGTCAAGCTGCAGATACACACAGAGACGATAAAAGATAACATCTTAAGGACAGCCCCATACAGAAATTGCTTCTAATTTACTTTAGAAAATGTAATTTATTGAGTGAAGGTTGACGCTGTCCATTCATTTCAGTAACTTAATGTGAATGAGTAAAGTAGGTAGATCCTGTAGAAGAAGATGCCTGATTCAATATAATGGTACCATGCATACTCTCACAATCAAATTATAGGAATGTCTGTAGGATTTATCTTACTGCGTGTGAGTGTGGTTAGGTGTTATAGAGCTAGCGCATTTGGCCCAAGATCATAATTGAATATGCAACATATACCTAATATTCATTTTTTTTCTTTCTGTGTCTTGAAATTAAATTCCAAAAAGCATTAAAGAAGGCATGTCATGGGGTTTGACTTTGCGGTACGTTCCCCCATAGAACCCTGGAACTCTTGTCAGGGAACATTAACTCATCCTTAGCGCTTCTTTCTGTGAAGGTAAGAGGGCCCAAGGTCAGGGATGGACAATAAACACCAATACAGAACATTAGCATGTGTATTTAAATGGTGACCCAATAGTCAGTATGATGACAAAGACTAAGTCCTTGATATATGACTAAGAGAGAGAGGAGAGGGAGAAAAAGAGCGAGAGAGAGAGGTGATTCTGGTATTGGAGGCGTGTTGCTGACAGGCGCCATCAGCGCTAAGGCATAGCGGTAGGGGGGAAGAGATGGTGGGGACAAGCTAGGAGAGGGAGGGAGGGAGGGGGGGAGGGGGGGGAGGGAGGGTGGGTGGACGGATGGGAGGCGGGCAGAATTTAGACCCATCATAAAGGAATTCTCCCCCCCAGCCCGTAGCTCATTTAGACACTTTTATGCCTTTTTATTTTCAGGCCCATTGCAGCCAGGCCTGGAGATGTGATTTATATTGCCTGGCAGGCCTGCCTCTGCAGCAGAAGAGACAGATGGAGGGAGGGAGTGAGAGAAGGAGAGGAGGGAAATAGAGAGAGAGATAGAGGGATAATGTGGGAGGAAGGGAGCAAAGGAGAGGAGAGGGGTAAAGGGAGAAAGTAAGGGTGCAAAGAAGAGTGGTATAAACAAGGAGAGAAAGAGAGAGTGAGTGATGGACGAAAGAATGGAGGGAAAAAAGAGAATTTGTATTGAAAGAGAGGGACTGATAGGATGGAGGGTGGACAAAAGACAGACTGAGTGAACCAGGTGTAGAAATGAGAGAGAATGGAAGATATAGTGAAATAAGAAATGATCAGAGAAAACATCTCCTCACTCTAATACCGGCAATCTTTTCTCACCTCTTCATCTCTCCTTTTATTCTCTTTCTTTCCCCCTCCCCCCCCCACCCCTCTCTCTCTCTCTCTCTCTCTCTCTCTCTCTCTCTCTCTCTCTCTCTCTCTCTCTCTCTCTCTCTCTTCTCTCTCTCTCTCTCTCTCTCTCTCTCTCTCTCTCTCTCTCTCTCTCTCTCTCTCTCTCTCTTTCTCTCTCTCTCCCTCTGTCCCCCCTCTCTTTCTCATGAGTTATTATCCCTGTCTAACTCAGAGGAGAGACCCCCCATCCCTCCCTTTTGCTAAAGCCCTGACAGCCTAAATCACTCCCCCTCCTTCTCTCCATCCCTTCATCTCACCTCTCCCCCCCCCATTCCCATCTTGACTGCCTGGGGTGTGTGAAATATTCATGGGTCTCCATTGATTGGGGGAGGCAGCATTAGGGGGGCCATGGCTCGTCTGAGGAGAGAGGGGGAGCCTGCAGTCACTTACACTCACAGCAGAGGGAGGGATAGGAGGGTGGTTAAGGTGGGGGTTGAGTGGGGGTGGGGTAGGGTAGGTTAGGGTGGGTTGAAAGGTAGGTGGAAGAAGAGGAGGCACAGGGTGAAAGAAAGTGTGTGTGTGTGTGTGTTTGCGTACGCCTGTATTTCCCTGTGGAGTACACAAGCGCGCACAGGCACACACATCTACACACACAGATGCACACACACATGTACATACACACATGCAGATACACAGACACACGAGAACAATTTAAACAACCGACACCTAGGCCCAGGAAGAGGAAGGGGGAGGAGAGCATGAGCCTGATCCTAGACTTAGACGATTCCCCTCCGAACAAGAGGAGAAGATTCCAGAATGATGGATCTTACCTGCGTGTGCTTGCATGTGTGTACGTGTGTCTATCTGTGTGTGTGTATGTACATGTGTTTGTGTATGTACATGTGTGTGTATCTGTGTGTGTGTGGGTGTGTGTGTGTGTGCTGACACCTGCCTGACTGTCTCAGTGCTGTAACATCTCTCTTTGTCACTGAGCCGCCAGAGAGGAGATGAGTTGCCATGCGTACTGTCAGTCATCCATCAGACCAGGCAGGAGAGCACACACACAACACACACACAGGCACACACACACAACACACAGGCACACACACACAACACACTCGCAGACACACACACACGTAATACACATACATGACACTGCACGCAGACTCTCACACACACGGAACACACACACGTAAACAGACGCACAAACATGCACACAATCACACAGACACACATGGGTGCAGGCACATGAACCAACACACACTCTCATACTCAAACCAAAGTCTATACATGTAATAATAACCAAACTGTGTGTGTGTTGGAGGGACGAGATCTCAATTGGGTTACATTTCTGCCACTTCTTTAATGGGTGCTCAGTTACTGCCAGATCAACCATTTATGTCATTTGACTTTTTTATTAACTACCCCGTCTTTATTTATCAGGAAATCAGCGCAGCTAGCCAACTGTGGCTTTTACTTAACCATAACAGCCACTGGAGTTCTACTCTCCCTAAATTACGAGGATTTTAACTACTCCCGTATTAGCGCAGTATGTTCCAGGCTACTGAAGGAACAGGGCCGGATCCAGGGGGCTGAAGGGGTGGGCGACGCCCCCCCCCAAAAAATCATACCGTGCCCCCCCAACTCCTTCTGACTTCAGCCAAAAACTTTACATGTTGAAGGTATGAAAAAGTCCAGTAGGGCTTTCAGTGATATTCTTTTTTTTATGAATCCCCAGTAATTACCAGGTTGATAATGGGCAACGTAGGTTAGAGCTCCACGTTTACTGATAAAAGTGAAATCAACCTCGAGACTCTTGCCACTCACGTGTTCTCAAAGTTATTGTATATCGGTCTTTTGTTCAGGGCTTTTGATGGATAGTAAAGTGTAGCATGGGTGTTTGATATTAAACACTGCAATTTCATAGTTCTGTTTCAGTTTTGATCTTTATTTGTTTCATAGAAGATACACAGGGTAAGATGTTAACAGTACAGTAGTCTTTGAGCTTGGTTGATGTGGAGGAATTAAATCTATACTGCTAATTCAATGCTGCTATTTCTATGTCTCTGTTGAATAAAAGACATCAGTGCCTCAGATATACAAGATGTGTAATGACAATGCTGAACATAAATTCCAAATATAATCAATGCTTCAGATATAATAAGTAATGATAATGATGAACTTATATTCCATATGTATAATTATGCACCAAGATGTGACTGTGTCTGTGAAAGTGAGAAGAGGGCCTTGCTCAGGAGAAAGTATCTTATAGCGAGAAGAGGAATGCATTAATGCCATAAGTCAGCCGTCATCCCCTGGTAGGGAGGGGTGTAGGGGGTGATATGATCTGCTGCAGTCAAGGCCGGTGAGAGGCACTGGATGGGGGAGGCGAGGTGGCCACACTATGGGACAAGGAGAGAGTACAATGGGCCTCACAACTCTTGAGAGTGAGAGTCAACACCAGGAGATAAGAAGAAGATTCATTAGACTGTGGAGAATGTATCATTCTGCATCTGGACATCATCAGACCTTTGGGTCTGGTCTGCCCCCCTTGTATACTCTGCCCCCCCATGGGACATCATCAGACCTTTGGACTGCCCACCTTGACTGCCCACAAACTCCTTTTGAGACCTAAGAGGATGAGGACATCCCCTCCCACTGTCTACTGACCAATCACCTGACAAAAACCTCTCTCTCAGGAGGGGTACAAGACCTGTGTGCCCTGCACAGGTCAGACAGATTTAGACTGGGCAGAACTCTCTCTCTTTGACTTCTGTAAAGACTATTCTCACGAGGGCCTTTGTTTACTCTACTCCACGAAGCCAGACTGGTATAAATTGCATGTTAAACGTAAAAAACTATAGCCAAACAATTATCCAGAAAGCAGGCTGCATCCGGCCCTGTGAAGGAACCTGAGCTTTGCTGTCTCTCTTTCCAGTCCAGGCCTTCAGCCTTAACGGCACCATGACTGTGATAAATCTCGTTATCGCCCAGAGAGACAATTAAAGCGGGTGTGACAGGGGTCCCTATCTCCGTTCTTCTCCTGTACCGCTTCATTTAGAAGCCATTTGTCTCAGCTATAGATTTCCTATTTTTAATGGTGCACGTGAAGGGGTCGAGGCGTGCTGAATAATAGATGCTCGATCTACCCCAATCCCCCCCCCCCCCCCCTCTCTGTCTCCTCATGGCTCCCGGTGTCTGTGTCAACCCTGAAGACAAGGAGGAGAAGCGCTCCCTGCAGCTAAGCCAACCTCCCAGGCACTCCCGTTAGTAGGGATGCTTTGGTTTCCCTAGCGTACAGACTGTTTGCTGATATCCCTCCCCACCATCAGGCCCCTCCCCGCCACCATCTGTAAAGGACGTTTATCAGTAGGGAACGGGGCCGGTGCAGCACGGAGCAAGGTGATATATCTCCCGGACACAGAGAGAATGAACAGACTTGTAATTATCCCGTTAAAAGGCTGGCCGTACAAAGAGAGCGGGTTGTAATTTAAATTGTTTTGTTTCCCTGCAGCCAAAGCCCTCTTGTGATTGACACTGCGGAATGGAAACTATTTGCCTATTTATAGCCTTCTACTAATTGTAGGATTAAATTAAAAAAGGTTTCTTTGGAATACGTTTTCTTCTCCGGGAACAGTCTATACAGGCTCACTACCCTTGCTTCACCTCCTGTAGGCTTGGGCCTCTCTGTGTTCTGCTCCTTCTCCTGTCTTATTTCCCCTGTACTTTTAACAGGCTGGCTCTCCATCCCACTCCATTCTCATTTGGTCTTTCTCTCTGCGTCTGCCTTTTTACCCTCCTCTCCACACCAAATAGTCTCTCGCTTTCTTTTTCTGCCAGCACTCTCCAGCACTGAGCGTTCCCTTTTTAAATGTGATTTTTTTTTCTGTGCATTAGTAGGTTTTTTCTATGTGTGTGTGTGACACACAGAGAGAGAACGAGAGAGAGAAAGAGATAGAAAGACAGAGAGAGAGAGAGAGAGAGAGAGAGAGAGAGAGAGAGAGAGAGAGAGAGAGAGAGAGAGAGAGAGAGAGAGAGAGAGAGAGATAATGTGAGAGAGAGAGAGAATGTGTGAGAGAGACAGAGAGAGAGAGAGAGAGAGAGAGAGAGAGAGAGAGAGAGAGAGAGAGAGAGAGAGAGAGAGAGAGAGAGAGAGAGAGAGAGAGAGAGAGAGAGAGAGAGAGAGAGAGAATATGAGACAGGGGTAATTGAGCTCAGAGGGTTTTCTGTCTTTGGTGGCAGAGGGGAAATTGGAATCTTCAGAATCCATTAGAAAGGCCTCGTCACAATGGCGTCTGATGTGTGTGTGTGTGTGAGAGTGTGTGGGTTGAAGGGGGGTAGGGATGGAGAGATAAGAAGAGATAGGATACCTAGAGCCACTCCATGAAGAAACGGGGACAGATGCTTGAAATGTGTGTTTTTGTGTGTGTGTCTGAATGCTGGTGTGTGTGTGTGTCTCAATGCTGGTGTGTGTTGAAACGGTACACAGGGACTCCCTAGGGTTTGGGTTTTATCTGACATTAACCGAGGGAGCAGATATTCATGATGTAGGGGGAGAGAGAACAGAGGAGATGCGCAGGGAGAGAAAGAGGAGAGAAAAAGAGAGAAACAGCAGGAAGCGAACAGCAGATGGTTTCACACTTCCTCCCCGTGGAGCTCTCATTCTGTCTCTCTCTCTCTCTATCTATCTTCCTCTCTCTCTCTCTATCTCTCTCTCTCTCTCTCTCTCTTTCCTTCTCTCACTCTCTTTGCTTCATTTACTTTCTTATCAATATCCCCCTTCTTAATGTCAGTTAATGTGTCGTACATGACAAACATACCCAGACGTGCACACACACCAGATCATACCGGGATGTCTAGCCAAGGTCTCAGCATCCATACTGCTGTTAAAGTTTGTAACCTCTGTACCCTAATACAGTTAAGAGAATGTAAAGATTGCAACCCTTGGACTATCACCAAATGTAGTCAAATATGTGTGTGTGTGTGTGTATGTACCTTTTGGAAAGTATGGGTTGCCAGTGTTACCTGTGTGTACATATATGCGTGTGTGGGGGGGTGTGACTTTGTGCATGTGTGTGCGTGGGGGTGTGTGTGACTGTGTGCATGTGTGTGTGTGTGTGTGTGTGTGGGGGGGGGGGGGGGTTGTGACTGTGTGCATGTGTGCATGTGTGTGTGTGTGTGGGGGAGGGGTTGTGACTGTGTGCATGTGTGTGTGTGTGTGTGTGTGTGTGTGTGTGTGTGTGTGTGTGTGTGTAACGATTAGCTGGTTCTAATGTGAAAATCATGTCAGAGCCACTTGGACGTTTAATCCATCTGAGCTGATTCTGTTTCCATCACAGTTATTGATCAAGTCCACTGACAAATCAACAGAGCTCAGCTTGCTGCGTGTGTGTAAGTGAGCCTATGTGAGAGTGTTTGTGCATTTGACTACATTCGTGTGTGCAGGTGTGTGTAAAAGAGTGTGTGTGAAACAGTGTGTGTCTGCATTCACCGGACGCAGCATGTCAGTGTGTCTCCATGCTTGATGTTTTTGAGGGTGAGGAGACAAATGGTGCAGAAAGCCCCGGAACAACTTGAGGATTTCTCAAACAGCTGAGTTGGATATCTCACTGCCCAATACGACAAGAAAGATCTGACTCTCTCGTTCCTCGATCAGTCCCAGCTTCTCTCCGCCTTAACGTTGAATTACTTCCCTTTTTTTGTATCCTTTGTTTTTTACATCTCATCATCCCCCTTCGCTCTGCTTAGGTTCTCCTCTTTATTACTCTTATCTTTTGTCCTTGTCTTTTCCTCTATCCTTTTTACCTTTTTACCTTTTGTTCCTGGTTGCTCCTCTCCTCCTACATTTCCTTGTGACAGCCTCTGCCCAACCCCCTGCCTGTCGCTAAGTGGTATTGGCTTTAAAGGGGCAGCAAATCTGCTGTTGATTAATACTGAATTTTTGGGGCCATTTGTCTGCCCTGCTGCCCCTGTCTGTGACACCCCTGCACACACACACACACACACACACTCCCTCCTCCCTCAGCGGTGATGAATGACCAGCCCAGCTGCAGAGGGATTGGAGTCGTCATGGTTACTTGTGCTTTGACAAAGTGGTTCTGATTGGTGACCACAGTACTCCTGGGCGGGGCCAGTTGGAAAAGTATGTACTTGTGGGGAGTTACCGTAGAGTTAGATTATATATGGGCAGATATATGTTATGGTACAAGGTATTTGTGTGTGTGTGTCTGAGTTCATGTATGTGTCTTTATGTATGTGTGTGTGTGTATGTGTGTATGTATGTGTGTGTATATGTGTGTGTGTGTGTTTCTGTCAGGACAGGGCAGAGCTGCGTCCTAACTCAGACACAGATCCCGGCAGACAGAGATTGGCGAGGTCTCCATTGCAATGTGACCACGTTGACACCAGAGAAACCGGTAAACAGGCTCCACCGGACACTGATGAATCGACACAGCTGGAAATCGATTGCTGGCCCAATCAGCCCATAGATTCCACAGCAACAACATTTTTCAGTTTTGTCCCAACTCATAAAGGGTAGGCCATCAGCCACATTGCGCCCTATTGGTCCAGCCCTCGGCCACTTTAACCAACCACAAATTAGGTGCACTACCAGACTATCAAACTGAGTGTCACATTTTTACTGGTGCCTGTATTGGTGTGTGTATATGTGTGTGTGTCTGTGTTTGTGAGGGAGTATTCTCTTCCAGAGGACTTTTCGGTGGCCCCTCAATTGGGAAGAGAAAGCAAGGAACCATGACTTCTCTCCAGGCGATGGAGGGGATAAGGGATGGAGGGACTGAGGGATGGAGGGGTGAGGAATGGAGGGGTGAGGGATGGAGGGACTGAGGGATGGAGGGGTGAGGAATGGAGGGGTGAGGGATGGAGGGGCGAGGGATGGAGGGGTGAGGGATGGAGGGGTGAGGGATGGAGGGGCGAGGGATGGAGGGGTGAGGGATGGAGGGGTGAGGGATGGAGGGGTGAAGGATGGAGGGATGTGTGCTTTGGAGAGAGGAAGATTATCTCAGGCCAGTGATATAACACGGTGATCCAGGGAGGAGGAGACTGAGTAATATGCTCATCTATAATAGACACAATTAAAAAGCTGGCTAATTTACTGCAGCTCACAAACACACGCACACACGCGCACACACACACACACACACACACACACAGCTGATTTATGGTGGATCTGAAGGACACCCAGAGGACATGCACTCACAAATAGGCACACACACAGGTAGACACACACACATACGGATGCACACAGGCAAACAGGGACACACACCAAAACGTGCACATTCAATTTAAATGAGCACATTCGTAAATGAACAAACCTATCGCACACATGCAAAAAAACAGAGACATGGTCAAATAGAATGGCACAGCTGTTTGACTGACACAGAATTTCTTCTCACGCTTCTGTCTGACTTCTTTCTTTATGATCTTCCTAAACCTTATGTTCTCTTCCCTCTCTTTACTTTACTCTGTGCCGTGAGCGTGTGTACGACTACGTCTGTCCGCAGTGTGTGTGTGACACCATTGTCGGTTTGCAGTGTGACTCTGTACAACGATATCTGTGTAAAGTGTGTGTATAGGACTGCAGTGTGTAGGACTGTCTGCAGTGTGTGCATGTGTGTGACTGTGTCTGCAGTGAGTGTGTGTGTGTGTATAGGACTTTGTCTGCAGTGAGTGAGTCCGACTCAGTCTGTATGTGACCCAAGCTGGGAGACCTTACTGTAATCATTCTGTCCCATTATGTCAAACAAGCCTGTCGGACAACTACAGGACAGAGAGAAAGAGGGAAAGAGACAGAAACAGAGAGGAAGAAAGAGAAAGGGAACAAGGGGGGAGAGAGCAAGACTGTCGAGCTGTTCTGTGTCAGCAGTTTTCAGGCTCCTCCAATAGGTGATCAAGATCTACTGTTGCTGAGGCAACAAATCCCGCCCCCAGATCCGATTGGCTGTTTTAGAGCTATGAAGCTTTGTACTGTCATCTCATCTGTCTATCTGGGTGGAATCCCGCCCACAATCGGATTAAGCCAATCGAGAAGGTTTCTCTCTTTCTTTGTGTCTCTTTACCCCCGTCACTCATTCTCTTGCTCTCACACTCACAGCACTAGCAGGTGATGTGGCAGCGTAGGGGTTAAAGTCTGCATGCTGAATCTCTGCAGAGGTGACAGATGCTTCCTATCCAGCTCCACAGGACGACCGGAGAGACACCGCATACCAATGAGATCCCATCTGACACACACACACACGTCTATACAGAGTAACAAACACAATTCAGTTTGACTCTGACCTATACATGAAGACAAAGCAGAAGATAAAACCTCAATGCACACAGACACACACACAGACACACACACAGACACACACACAGACACACACACACTATAAAAGTGACAGCTGTCGTTATGATAAAGCGGCAGGCAGATAGAAAGTGATGGCTGAGCCACCACGCAACATGGCGTCTTGGAGACCTGCTTTTCATTTTCAGCCTAATATGTTCCAGCCCATTTGAAAAACATTGCGGCACATAATGTAAGCAGTTTCACATGCACACCACTTCTCTCCGCATCTCTGGAGCGCATGACAAAATGAAGGGACCAGACTTAAGTGATGCTTGGGTGACTTCACAAATAACACACCAATGTGTGTGTGTGTGTGTGTGTGTGTTTGAGAGAGAGAGAGGTAGGGAGGGAGGGAGAGATAGAGAAAAAGATAAGGAGAAAAACAGAGAGAGAGAGTGTGTGTGTGTTTGTGAATCAATCCAGTTCAGTCAGTGTGTATGTCTATTTACATATTTACATGGAGTCATCAGTCCATCATGATGTTTACATTGAAGCATGACCAGCAGTGTGTGACTAAAGTGTGTGTGACTCTTGGCATTGCAAACGTGTGTACTTACGGGCACAGAAATGCATTCACACAAAACACACACACACACGCACACACACGCACACACACTGTGTCACATGATGAAACTCTAGTGCCCTCTCTTCTTATAAAACCAAGGGACCACAAACACATTTTAACACACACACACACACACAGAGACACACAGCCCAGATGATGTGTTTGCATCCTTATATGGGTAAATGAATGGTGTGCTTGGCAGTGGTTAAATGCGTTGCTGCTCAGCCTTGGGGCCCAGATGGCAGCCTAGTCGTTTGCATCACCTTGTTTTGTTTAATTACTACAATCAACTTTCTATCTCTTCAATTAATCACCACCAACCTGTTCCATTAGTCTCTCACAACACACATAAACACACACTTAGACGGATGCAGTGCAAATACACAAACAAAACACAAATGTACGCACACAGTCATTCATACACACACACACGCATACAAACAAACTAACAAACACATGCCAAATACCGATTCACCCACGCAGTTATTAGCATTTTAAACTCTACATAAACGATTAAACTTTATTTGAACCTGAAAAAAATGAGAACCGACTAGGCAGAGGGGAGGGGGCTATCATGACGGAGGCGAGGTGGGTGACAGCGACCAGGCGCACGAGAATAACGGGGCGGAAAGCACTTCATTACGTCCTTTTATTCCGTTATAATCACCGTAGGCCATCACTCCCCGCCAACGTGGGGCTCGTGTAGTGACACCGGGATTGATGCACCGGAAGCGTGAGACTCTGCAACACAATAAACAAAACCATTAACCAACGTCGCGTGCCCGCAACGCGGTGCCAGTCGAAGCCGTAAACAATTCATATTAATTATCTACGTTCATCGCCTTTAACAGCGCTTCCGTGTTACATTTGCTACATCTGCTTAATATAATGAGTGCCTAGATTGTCAATTACTTTTTTATGTTTGAGTTATCGTGGACGCAGTTTCAGCAGCATCTATTATAGACTAAGATAAAATCAATTTCAGCCTGAGTGAGAAATTAATTGATTGATAGGTTTATGCTGCATTATATCAACACCAAATGGAACCAGTCATATTTTTATGCTTATTACCAAAGGAATGTATAATGTCTGGTATAGTAGTATACAAAGCCAGTTTAAGAGACACTGCTGCCGATGAGGCCGCCTTGTGCTTAAGCCATGTGAAAATGAGTCAGGTGTGGGCTGCCTGCATCCAGTTATTGTAATGTTAACTTAAACCATGGAATAACATGGTGATTTAACAACCTGGCAGTGTCTGCTCGCATAAGTTAGTTACGCTTAAACCTGGGCCTTTTGTGAGTTGCTTAAATATAGGGTGTCAAAAATTCTCCCAATGTTAAGGTGAACCAACCCCATAAAGCTTAAAAGTTATTTAAATTAGTTCCAATAAGGCCTTTACATACATGTTCCACCGTCTCACAGGTATATTTAATGACACCAAACATCTCTGGTGGCCTGTCATTTAATGTCGTGCTGCCATCTAGAGGTGAAAACTTCAAAGTACCTCATACTGAAGACCATTGCAGTTTGTCAATGCATTTCTGCGACCCAGGCGTTGGTAGGTGGGGGGTTGGGAAGATGAAGACATGGTGGGATTCATTTTGTACTTAATCCCATTCCTGTGGCGGGTCATGGCCAAAGACGTTTATACTTTCATGTCAAACACTCAACAAGCATCCCCAATCCCAGGACTGCAGGATGCCTTCATTGTAAACAAGAGGTGACAGATAAACAGCCTTGAAACACTTCTGAGAAATCTGGAATCACTGCCAGGCTCCAAGTCAGTCCAACTCTTTAAGATCATCAGTGCTCAAATAGTTCTAAGAGGGGAAATGGCAACAGATAGCTAATTTAATTACATTGGGTGTCATAGTTTTAGGATGGTATCCCATGTTTACACATACTTATAAACTCCACAAGTTTATAAGTATTAGTTTATAGTCCAAAATTATATCCTGTTTTGGAATCAAAACAAAAGAAATGTGACCAGTACTCCAAAATAGCTACAGGTTCATGCAGTTTGGTAGGCAGGCCTTTGAATAGGCGTAGCTAAGGTAAGGTTATTACAGTACAAAGTTCACTTTAATGGCCAGACATGTAGAATTGCTAGTTTGTGCAGAGGAGCAGGCAGATTTATGACCTTCTAAACATCTATACAATGCTCCCAGCACCTACCTGCTCCACCCAAGGAGCTTACAGGCTCCACTCTAAAACAATATGGAGCCCAAAAATGTGCCTGGAGTGACGTTGACATGAGGTGAGACTCCTCCTTGACCTCAACCCTTCTTATTGCCTTCCTTACTCTCTCTTGTGGCAGTTGAACCCAGGATGTGGGAGTGACAGCCATAAAAGTGGCACTCTAGCTATGTGTGTGTGTGTGTGTGTATCGGTCTACATCTGTTGTTTGCTTTGTTAGTTTTAGCCTATTGAGTAATGTGACTAAAAGGTGCAGTCACTGTTTAAAGCAGATGTAGTCTATTGGCACTGCTCCTGCAAAAATTTCAGTTATCATAGCGATTTCTGAAATTAAAATCTAAGATAGCAAACACATTTTATTAAATCAAAATGTTTTAGAAAAATATTCCCGTAAATCTATGAGGGGATGTCGCCTCACATTCCAGTGTTACTCGTACAGTCGGTTCTTTGTTTTGCCGATAGATGGCAGACTTGAATGAGAAAAAAATGGCTCGAACATGAACGAGTCTGTAGTGCGCGCACCTCTCATCCTTGCTCTATTTCAATGCATCGTCGCGTCCTCTTTCCCGGGTGAAGAGTTCACGGCGAGGGCTCTTATGGCAGATGATACGCGGCCCATGTCAAGGTATAATCAAATTTGCGATACCGTGGTAGATGCGTCACAGCGCGCCCGACATGTTATATTACTGGTATCAGTTAGGGGTCTCTAAACGAGGCTATCCCAATAAACAAAAGTAACGACCGAGGACCAATTTATTACTATTAGGAACACTTAACCTTATGGTCGGAATAAATCTCCTGGTCATTAACTATAGAATTTCATTGAGACGCTGGATATTGTATTATGCTCCAAGATATGAGACTGAAAGAATCACAGATATATGGGCTATTTGCATCTTTTACTGTCCCTTGCATCTTAATGATGAAATAGATGCACTCATCGTTGATGCCCTCATATGATGGTTATTAGCTTGAGCCAAACACACACAATATTGTGAGAAGCGACCACTATGCAGGCTCACATTTACCTATAGGGGGCACTCTCCTTGATCAGATTTTGGTGTGGATGATGAGCCTATTCCAGGTGACAGATCTTAGAGGTAAGATAATCTGACCTGAAGTTTTCAGATGAGACTATAGATCCACTGTGAAATAGCATTGCAGTGACTCACTACACAGAACACCATAGATCAACTGATCTGTGTCCAGAGGTATCTGATTGTATACAGTGTTGACTGTAATAACCAAACACAGAACTCAGGTGGGGCAGGTGGAGTAATTATTGAAACGCTCGATCATCTAATTTTCCTCCTCCAAATTGTTAAAGTTATTGCTTCAATTACTAAGACAGTAATACAACAATTTACGACATGCACATATCTGCACAGAAAGGCTATACATTTAATCGGAGAACATGCAGAAATTCAGAATGAGAAAAATGAAAAAAAAAACATAAAGGGAATTGGAGAGATTCAGGTATGCTCACTTCTACTGCTTCCGCTATTGCAAACTCTTGCCAGATGTTGGCGCCAGAGATCTAAGGCAATCATTTTAGGGTTTAATCTATTTTCTATTGCACCGCTTAAAAGTCATAGGTGGATACATTGGTCCTGGCTTTCACCTATCCAGAGACCTTAGATTTAATTGGGTTTTACTGTAAGCACAGCTTTAACTTGAGTCACTGTCAGCAGACAAATCAAAGCATGCTAGACAGGATGGGTGTACAGGTTGACTCTAGCTCCTCTATAAAACTCTGTAATCCTCTGTAGCTCTAGAACTACAACAACTATCCCAAGTGAAAGTATGTGACTCATATTAGTACATATGTACATACACAATATTTGTATTAAAAAAATCTAAAATAATTACAAAGTGGAGATCCTGTAAGATTCCTGTGCTCTGTGTTGCTGTGAACCTGTGATCCTGCAACTGTTGTATTTCCTCATGTAAATATATAATGGTATTTTATTTCCATAAACAACCCGTGTATCTACCCAGACAAACATGCACACATGGCAACACACACCCCAACACCCTGAAGGCCGCTGTTCTGTATATGTCATCACAGTGACCCAGACTGCACTTCCTGCTTGGTAGACATCCAACATGCACACGACAAGTACACACACACTCCCGCGAACACACACACACACTGTGACAGTGAGGCAGACACCAGACATAGGTGCTGACATGGAGCTGGCTGATAAGAGGGCTACCCTCATCACTCCCACTTACATCCTATGACCCTGGGGCTCACACACTCCCGCACACGCATAAACACACACACAAGCTTACACACATGTACGCACACTGACAGTGTTGAAGACTCTTATCTGAGTTTGTCTGCCTGTGCTCTCGTCACACACACATCCTCTTATCTGTACCTCTGCCCCTGAGCTGCAGCACCCTCCCTGGCTCTGCTTCATCTTAGCAGAGAGAGAGAGAGTGAGAGAGAGAGAGAGAGAGAGAGAGAGAGAGAGAGAGAGAGAGAGAGAGAGAGAGAGAGAGAGAGAGAGAGAGAAAGAAAGAAAGAAAGAAAGAGAGGGAAGAGGAAGGAAGGTATGGAGGTTAAGTGAGAGTGTGAGAAAGAGAGAAAGAGAGAGAGAGCGAAAGAGAGTGGAAGGAAGGGACAGAGATTAAGACAGAAGGAAAGAGAGAGAGAATTGCAGGGACAGAGAGAGTGAGGAAAGTGGGGGAAAGGTGACATGGGGTAGATGGAGAAGGATGTGAGGAAGACATGTTTCTGCTGAAGGGATGAAGAGGGGAATTGTGACCTGTAGTGAGGGAGCAGATTGTAGCAGCAAGATGTGCTCACACTGCCACAACCCCAACAAGAGTGGAGAGAGTGTGAAAGACAGAAAGACTCACAATTTGTGTTTTGAGAGTGTGTGGTCTGAATGTTTTGAGAGTGTGTGGTCTGAATGAATATAGACGTTGTCCAGGGTCTGTTTCCCTTCTACTCCATTTTCCAATCATTGTCTTTCCTGTTATTCACCTCCTCTCCCTGTTTTCTCCCTGTAAGTCTTATTCTTTCCAGTTTCGTTATCTGTGTCTCCCCATTAGTACAAATTCCAAATCAATCACAATATATTTGTATAGCCTTTTCACATCACCTAAGCACCCCAAACCCTGAAGGAAGAAAAGGAAAAACTCTGAGGCAAACCGGGTTGCTGTCATCAGTCAGATCATTGGCTGAATACAATTTTGCAATAAGAATAAAGATAACAGTTTGCAAGTGAATGAATGGTGAAACCCAGTCAGTGCTCAAAATGAGATTTGCAGTGTTCTGCATTGATATAATTTGCAGAACATTTCAAATGATCAGTTCCAGACTGCTATTTGATAAAAATCCTCCTTCTTAATCTAATATTTGAGATAAATCTGTTTATCACCTCTCTCCCTCTTTTGTCCCCCATCTGTCCCCCACATCTCTCTCCTTTCTCTCAATCTCCCCTCGCTCTCTTCCCCCCTCTCACACACTCCTCCTTGCACGTCTCTGATGCCCCTCATTTCCCTGTGTGTGTAATCATAGTGGGGGAAAAGGGGGGAGGGAGGGTGGCAGGGCCAAACATTTGCCCAGGCTTGCGGAAGCCAATCGATGAGTGGTCTTAAGTTTATCTGATTTTTATCACCGGGGCCGACAGGGGGCAGGTCGATGGGCTGTGCTCGCGTCAAGTTGACCTTTTCAGGGACGGCGGCGTGAGAGCTCCCCCCGAGACCTCCACGGTCCCTTGTCACTGTCTGACTGGCACGAGTCTGTTGCTCTCAACGACAAAGTCTGTGGAGACGTCTATATCGGCTCGCGGCCGGGCTGACAGCGCCTGGCTGTTGTATTTATAAACTGTCCTTTGGCCGTGACACTTTGCCGATGATCGGGGCCTAATTTATGCAGGCAAATCTCCTCTGTGCAAAAATGAAGGCTAATAGAGTCATTAGTGGCTAATGCAGCTTGGTATACCTTGTATAAATTGGCTTACTTTGTAAATCCCTCCCCCGACAATACTTTGATCCCTTTCTCTCTCCATCCTCCCCTCCAGTTCTCTTTATTTCAGTGTTGCTTTTCTGTCTTCCTCTGTCTGCAACACAGGGTACGTACAAAATGAAAGTGGCAAATGTGGTCACTTAGCTCAAACAATGTTCCTTTGTGTCTGTTTGTGTGTGTTTACGTTTGTGAGTGCGTGCGCGCTATCTGTGTAGAGTCGATGGATGATTATGACATGAAATGTTCATGAGCATTGATCAGCAATAGCCCCAAAGTGACAGGCATTTCATATCCACACTGTCCACTGCTTAACGACATGCTGATGGATGTACAATGATATCCAATAAGAAGCCACACTGCACACACACACGCACACATACACACACAGACCATCCACACATCCACAGTCATCGGATCCCTGTTCCTTCATGTATGGTTAACGTTTAAGCTCTGATCCCTGGTATGAAATATGCAGAGACACGAGGAAATGGATTAATGATCCCACCAGCGTTGGAAGAGGAGATCCAAGATTACTGCATGTTTTACCTGGAAAACCTCCCATCCCAAGAGCATGTCCAGGAAATATCCCACTCATCCTGGCAGATGGGAATGAGAATCTGGCATCCCAGACTGTCTATTCAGGCCTGATGGGATGAACATATGGGACTGGAAAGGAGATAAGATTGTTTAAATCTGCAGACTAATCAAAAAGTTCTGAAACAGGAAAACAGCCGACATGGTTGACAGTTCTTACCTTTCCATACTATGCTTCATCTTGTCTTTTGGCAGACCACTGCAACCTGCAAGATGGCGGCTGACACTTATTCACAGACGTGCTGCCCAGTAAGCCGAGAGCTTTGGGGGCATGGGTATGCGAGGCATGTTTTGGCCACACTAAAATAATGACTTTTTATGGCGTGATTATATTTGCCACACACTTCTAATGTGCTTCTAAATAATTTATATAATGAGTATCATGACTAGATATTGCTTTTTAGGCATCTTCATGTCGTAAAAAAAAGTGTATTCATTTTCTTAGAAGCAATGACCCCGTCATCGACCAGTTTGTCACAGCAGTAATGATAGTCCCGGGGGCAACATAAAAATAAAATAATAACTATCGTCAAAAGCTCCGTTTGATGACACAATCAAGTTTATTACTAAAAACCGGCCCTGGCATCATCATGTGCTGACAGGTAAAAACATTTTGGCAGGCAACTTTTTCAAAGCTCAGCAGCCAGAATATATTTGATCAATTTTGTTCAGCCAGGCTGTGATCAGGGAGCTAGTTAAAAGAGAAAGTACCACTGTGGCACAAGTGAAACATATGCAGATCATGTAGCTAGGGAATGTCTGAGGACAACACCTACGCACTCAGCTACAAAGTCATTTGAAGATTGAGATTGTGAAATGTTGTGCCTTGTACTACAGTGCCAGAGAATCGATGCATCCCGTTTCTGGTAAACAAACTTATGTTCACCAGGGTTTGAATTTGGTAAACTTCTCTGTTTTAGCTGACTGGACTGTGAGGACTTTTCCTCTGGCAGTAACCAGTTAAAAGCTCTGTCTTGCTCTTTGCTGGGGTAGAATCGGCGCAATTAAACTTTTTTTTCTCACAAACTTAAAGATGAAAAATAAATAATTAAGCTGTTTCCATTACTTAATTAATTATTTCATTAATCATTCTCTCACAAATTTCACTTCCCTCCATTTGTCACGGAGCTCACTGGCTTCATTACAGATCAATGTGAAGCCATCCCCATCGAGAGGCACACTGTCATTGCCAAGATTAATCAAGATGTTTCCTGCATGTGTAATGGCTTAACGGCCTACGAGCTATCGCTATGACGAGCAGCGGTAGAACCAGGAAGAAGTCAATGTGTGTTCAGTTGAGGTAAAGTAAACGCTTCAAACTGTTACTGCTGATTGTTGCTATCACTTCTTCTGTGGTGCCGCTCATGGAGAAAGACCTGAAGCTGTTTTCTTTTTGTTGTGTTAATGTTAAGAATTGATTGTGACTGATGCTTTCTGATCCAAAATTCTATTGGAAAAATGTTTTAATTAAGAAACAAAATAAAGGTATACATTTCTATAGTGCTCAATCACCCAATGTCTTGCAAACCAACTTTGCACAAGCTCTCATAATCTACATACTGTATGTGTGACCTTTTTCCCACCAAAAGTCAAAGGTGAAGGGCTAGAGAAAGAAGCTCAGGAGAGGAGAGAAAGAGACCGTTCTACTCTGCCTCCGTTTTGAATCAAATTCCTCGATTATTTGTTTGATTAAATTTGCACGGCTGCATGCTGTAACCTGGTTCTGTCCGACTCCTCCTTCAACACGCAGTTTATTTTAGCGAAGCTCTAAGTGGCCTCATAATGTCACTGTAATACTGGGTCAGGCTTATCCGAACAGAGGGATGGGACTGGAGGAAGGGGGAACAAGGGATGGGACTGAGGAGGAAAAATGTCCCTCGTTCATCTTCCAAAAGAGTGTTAAAATAACACCTGGCCCGGCTGGATTCGCCGTGGGTGAGCTGAATGAATCTGCACATCCAGCTAACAGGATCTGTCAAAGAATATCCTCCCAAACAGACAGTATGCACACACACACATGCTCCTATGTAAACTGCAGCAGTGTGGATATCTTGCTTCAGATGAACCTGGAACCAGTCTATATGTAACCTATGTAAACAGATTCATCCTTTCCAACAACATTCACAGTGTGTTACAGCCTGATCCCAGTAGAAGACCATGCAATGTAACTGATCACCTACAATTAACTTGCTTGAAGTGTACTGCTATAGTTCATATCATAGCTAGATGATATGAAATGTGATCACTCATTGCACAACATTACTCACTGCACACTGCCATACCACCACACTTTGATACCAAACTACCACAGTGCCCCAATGTTTTGTCATCATGTTGCTACTAGAAAACTACAAGCCCCAGAAAGAGAAAGAGAAAGAGAGAGAGAGAGAAAGAAAGAGAGAAAGAGAGAAAGAGAAGGAAAGAGAGGGAAAGAGAGGGAAAGAGAGGGAAAGAGAAGCTTGCACATGGCTCTATCGCCTGGCTGTCATCTGCCAATTCGGCAGTGCAGAGATGGAACTAGTCAAATTACAGGCCGCTCGGATTCCCT
>NW_025813998.1:0-52079 GCF_021917145.1 Hypomesus transpacificus
CCCATGTCATTGGCTCCCTCTCCCTCTCCGCGCTCCGTTGGCTAATGCCAATTAAAGACTGAGGCTGGACGGCCAGCGACAAGCAGCTTCCCACAGAGGCCTGGAGAGTCAGGGAAGCCTGGGGACCCTGGGACGGACCAGAAACTGATACGGCCCTTCTCAGACCACTGCCTGTGTGTGTGCGTGTGTGTGTGTGAGAGCGGATGCGAGATAGTGGTCGCGAGATAGGCGTCTTGTCGCCATGGGAGAAGATGGAGGGCGGGGCCTCCAGGGCCTTGCACACACCCGTTGGCCGCGCTGGCTCAGGAAGAAGTGTAAAGTTATTAGTTCTGTGTGAGGCTGGCTGTGTGTGGCAGAGAGTGTGTGTGTGGCAGAGAGTGTGTGTGTGGCAGAGTGTGTGACTGCCTGGGATTGTTGGTAGTTATGTCTCCCTATCCCTTGTGTCACCCTGCTTATGTCACCCTGCTTATGTCACCCTGCTTATGTCAGCATCAGATAATAATGTGCGGTGTGTCAGCCTTCCCGCCCCCCCCCCCCCCAGCTTCCAGTCCTCACCTCCTAACCCCCTCACTTCCACTCCTCACCCCCTCACCCCCCCAGCTTCCTCTCCTCACCCCCTCACCCCCCCAGCTTCCTCTCCTCACCCCCTCACCCCCTCACTTCCACTCCTCACCCCCTCACCCCCTCACTTCCACTCCTCACCTCCTCACCCCCTCACTTCCACTCCTCACCCCCTCACCCCCTCACTTCCACTCCTCACCCCCTCACTTCCACTCCTCACCCCCTCACTTCCACTCCTCACCCCCTCACTTCCACTCCTCACCCCCTCACCCCCTCACTTCCAGTCCTCACCTCCTCACCCCCTCACTTCCACTCCTCACCCCCTCACCCCCTCACTTCCACTCCTCACCTCCTCACCCCCTCACCCCCTCACTTCCACTCCTCACCCCCTCACACACTTGGTTCCTCTCCTCACCCCCTCACACACTTGGTTCCACTCCTCACCCCCTCACACACTTGGTTCCTCTCCTCACCCCCTCACCCCCTCACTTCCACTCCTCACCCCCTCACTTCCACTCCTCACCCCCTCACCCCCTCACTTCCACTCCTCACCCCCTCACTTCCACTCCTCACCCCCTCACCCCCTCACTTCCACTCCTCACCCCCTCACCCCCTCACCCCCTCACTTCCACTCCTCACCCCCTCACACACTTGGTTCCTCTCCTCACCCCCTCACACACTTGGTTCCTCTCCTCACCCCCTCACACACTTGGTTCCTCTCCTCACCCCCTCACCCGTTTGATTTCACTCCGCAAATCCATAAAAAAAATCCATGTTTAAAATGAAAAGAAAAATTCTGGTACAGTATACAACCATGCACAGCCTTGACTGGTCTTATCTTATCTACTGGATAATTATCCTGAGTCGTAAATACATTATAGTATCAGAGCCCAGTCACAGCCCAGTCAACCTAGCTGTTGACTGGGCTGTATAAAGCTGGACATGTTTTACTGCCAACCTAGATTTCGAATGTCAAGGTATTCGAGGAAAAATGAATTGCATGTTGAGTTCAGGGGTTGGCACATACAAGCGCTAGCTAACACACCCACACACAAATCACAACACAACGCAACAATAACTTGGGTAGAGCAGGTGAGTGTTTACAACTGCCTTGAATGGTCATACTTCCTAAATAAAGTCCTCACCATTTTTTCTTCTAGGAAAACTGTGTCTAATCCCACCATTCACAAATTGCTCACGTCATCTTTACACGGTGGAGTGTGTGTGTGTTAGCAATGAGTCAGGTCTAGATTCAATTAGGGTTGGATATTCCTGAAAACCCTCTAAACTTCCATGTCATTCAGAAACACATACCACCTTTAAGGTCTCTTATCCACACGTCCACATGCAGCCCAGCCTGTCAAGTACAGGGAACTGATAAGCGTGTGTAGTGTGTGACCACAGAGGCCCACCGCTAGACCTCATGACCCGACAGCCATGACGAGGATGTGGTGAGACTGACAAGACTCCCTAAGAACCAAAGAGCTGGAAGTTGCACCCAACAGCCCAATAGTGTTCTAACATTAATCCGGGAACATGACGATTCAGCATTGCACCACGCAATTCACATGGCTGAAGTGTCAGCACTAGATCAACGCTAATCATCAATGAAAAACAAGAATCAACCGCTAATATGCTAATCTCCCTTATGGATCGTCACATGTTCAGTCATATCTGTTTGCTGATAAACTCATAAAGATGGAAGAAATACCCCGTCTTTCTTTTCCAGGAAATCTTTATTGGTGTCCTGTGTTTCATTTTTCTCAGAAACTACCTTGTAATGTTTAATCTAGCCTGCTATCCCATAAATAAATATACTACCAAGAAACAAGCACAAAGATGTACAAGTTCAGAACAAAGTTATATTGACCTCATGAAACAAGGAAATCACTCACTAAAGAAATCAATGAATTTTGATTTGTAGCGCCAAAAAATGAAAGAAAGATTTAACCCTTACATTAGCCGTGAGAGCCCTGCCTTGAGTCAGGCTGTGTATAGATGTGTGTATAGATGTGTGTATAGATGTGTGTATAGATGCTGCAGGTATTAGAACGGTCTCTATTGAAAGGTGTTGAGCTTCGCCCTTAATCCTAGATTGATCTAACTACATAATGAGCTTGGCCTTCTCTCAGTGGTGTGGCACACAGCTCATAGAAGCTGACACCACAGAAACCAGCCTGGGGGGGGGGGGGGGGCGTGGGGGGCGGGGGGGCGTGGAGGTCCCTGGTCAGATCATGAGAAACTCAGGGACATATCTCTCTACGAGCTAGCGTAGACCTGTCACTTGGCCATTTTCTGGATCAACACTGCTGAAACGTCCACCGCTGCAAACGCATGTTTTTTTTACATGGAGCGAAGCAGCAAACAGAGAAGATGGAGCCCTCCACGTTTCTCTCACACACACACACACACACACACACACACCCTGTTCTCATTGGTCATCCTTGAGCCAGTGACACTCGCGATGAGGCCTGGATGCGGCAGGGTTACCTCGCCGCTTCTGGAGGGTCAGCGGTAACCACGGCGACGGTATTTATAGTACACACATCACCCGGCGCATAGAGTCAACACGACGGTCACATGACCTCTGTCTCTGGTAGCAAGATCGGGACAAAGGCCAGTTCCCGCCGTCACACACGTCACCATAGAGACGGCCCCTGGTTACAACACCAGGAGATGGGAGATCCAGCAGTGACACGCTGTGTAGGGAGGAGCTGACGAATGCCCGGTTCCTCATCAACACAGACACATCGAGGTGGGCTCTACTCCACGCCTGTGAGCGCGGCCTCTAGCACGCGGAGCGTCAAGCTGACAGTGGAAGGTTTACCTGAGTGACTCTGCGAGGTCATCGTTGACGAGTCGACGGTCAGACGGTCAGGAGGATCAGTGAGTTGGCTGACTAAGTCACAATAAGGAGGAATTGTTCTGTGTGTGTGCAAGCGTGCTCTCTTGATTCAGGGACAGGTTTCTGTGCTTATACAGAATATACACGCTTTAAGAGACAGGCGCAGGGGCTGTGTGTAGGGATAAGGAGATGGGCCTACTGGGTTTGACCAAGGTTGTAAATCCACACTCTCTCTCTGGTTGTCATTGGAAACCGGCCTTCCAATAGGCCCTCCTATTGGTTAGCTCATCCACTATAAACCAATCCCCATGAGGTTTCACTTCGGTTAATCCAATCAGAGATGTCCTCTTCCACTTTCACCAGTCTGGAAAAGAGAGAGAGGGCGAGAGAAAAAGAAAGAGAGAAACAGGGAGTGAGAAAGCGAAGTATCGAAAACTTAAACTTGAGTTTAGGCTCATCGTGAGGTGTTTGACCTAGAGGGTAAAAGACAAACCCATCAAACCAGGAACTATAAGTCTACTGACTGCTGTTACTGGGGAGGAGGGGAGAGGGGAGGTGAAAGGGGAGGGGTGGAGGAGGGGAGCAGGGAGGAGGGGAGCAGGGAGGAGGGGAGAAGGGAGCAGTGGACGAGGGGAGAGGTGGAGGAAGGGAAGAGGAGAGGGGGGAGGTGGATACTGGCCTGAGGACAGGGGGGGATTGTGTGTGCATGCAAGCGTGTGTGTGAGGGTGTGTGTGTGTGTGTGTGTGTGTGTGAGGGTGTGTGTGTGTGTGTGTGTGTGTCTCCTCAGGACAGCGGAGCAGACAGTAAAGCCTTGGGACAAATCACCAAAAGTCGGTCACAGCACACAATCGCACTCAAGCTTTGTGATGAAGCTGAAGCTGGGTGTCCTATGGGGCACACCCCTGGGGTACGGCGCTACACTACCCTCCCTGGGCTGGGGGTCTTGGGGCCTTGATGGTGTGTGTGTGTGTGTGTGTGTGTGTGTGTGTGTGTGTGTGTGTGTGTGTGTGTAAACCCATTGTCCCCAAACTGTGTGCATGGGTGACAGATTGGAGGAGACAAGCCTCGCGGCCGAGATCGAGAAACACTCTAGATTACAGACAAAAATATCTACCTTTCTCGTTTCAACATAAATAATCATTACCAACGTTCAAATATTATATTACCTCAAACGTACACATTTAGACAGCACACGTTGAAATGCACGTTTTCCTACTGCTTCCGTATCTACGCTTGCAGTAATAACGGCGCCAATGTAAAGTTGAAATGGTACTGGAACAGCGCGGCAACAGCCGTATGCCCCTCCATTCACAAAAATGTTGACGCATAGACAACCATACCACCGCCCATTCACATACACATCACTTTCAATGCCACAGCTCCTTAAAATAGTCGAATTGTCGAAATTATCGAAATATATGACACAAAAATGTATGCTGAATACACTTTATTGGGGATAATGGGCTAAACCATTCCCTGTTCTAAAAATAGCTCGAGAACAAATCGAGGCGTATCAGCCAGCTTGAGCATATCAAGCCAGATAAGTATTAATCTCCCACACACTTCTCGACGATTCCGGCGAGATGTAGCTGTATCACTAGATATATTACACTTTCATAGCACAAAAGAAAAGGCAAGTATATCATGTAATTTGTAGGATTCAAGCTCCCGTAACGCTACCAGCTCAACTGGAAACTTCAGCAGACATTGTTTTGATAGGATTGTCCCCGCGCCCGTGATCAACGCATCAATGCCCAAGATACCTCAGTATTATATGCGCATCTAAACAAGCAAAAATGTTTGATGGCCAGAATAAATACTTACCAAAATTATCATAAAGCCAGATTGTGTCCCGACAATGTCGCAGAATCAATGTATTTTTCATTGAGAAGTCTACAGGACGAAAAAATCATTTTCTGACAGATTCCGCCATACTGGATTTTGGTAACAACGTCACGTGTCGCTCCCCTGCATACATCCTAGTATTAAGAGGCGGGGTTTGAAATCAATAAAATGGTCCCAATGTTACTACTGTGAAGCCGATAATAGTTTAAACACTGTCGTAATCTATAGTAAGCATACTATTAAATGTATCTCTCTATATTTTGCCGACTTATTCATGTATTTATTTACGCCTAAACTGGTACCTAATATGGGCGTGTCTCCTTGTAAACGTCCATTGATTAAAATCACTGGACCTGTTAAAAATACTGTGTGCCAACGTGTTTACAAATATAATTGTTTTGAAATTGCCATTGACTATGACCAGATATGCAGTGTAAAGGGGAGCGTCAATTATTAGAGGATTAAAAATCGATCTCTCATAAACGCATACAATATAAGCAGTGTCCCACTCCATGTTGTGCTTTCAATGAGGTATGAGATCCATACCAACGCACAGATTGCTATTATTATCGTATACCCTTTCACAACATTGGTACCAGCCGCGAAACAGATGCATTTATCCAATTCAAGCTTATTGCTGCAATATGAAAATCCTGCTTCCCTTGTGTCTTCTGCTGCGTAATGCAATAGTATTTATTTTCATAACTTTATTTGATTTAATATCTCAGCCACCCAAAGACAAAGCAATAGGACTATTCTGACTAAATGAGAAACAAGACCAACATATAATATTTATAAACAATACAAATAAAATATTCTTCAGAGGAGAGATTACTAGACATTTATGTTCACATGATTGTATGATTAACAGCATAAATTACATTATTCTTGGTGCGCCAGGTAATGACAGAGCTGTCAGCATGGTGTCTGTTAATAAAAAAAAAAAGAAGAAATATGATGTGCTCTACAGATCTATTTGTTCAGGGTAATTATTCCTTCATAGCTGTCTCGTTTCGAGAAAGGTTGATACTTAAAACACTAGTTTGAACCTGAGCCATGCAGGTTAAGGAAATAAAATAACTTTTATTTTCATCTTTAGAACAAACATTCAAATCACATCCTTACTGCTCTCATCGGTTGAACAGCTGCACATCTTTAAGTGACGTTATCACATGAAGCATGAACCATCTTCGTTCACACTGACTGGCAAGACTGAGCCTGTCAAAATAAACAAAGGACATATGGACTCATTAGTATTTGCAATCAGTAATTCATCTCAAATGAGAGCTTTACAAACGGTCCTTCGCAACTAAAAACGATATTTAAAACTACATTTGTTCTGTACGTTTCGGCATGGAGACTTTGGAAAGTTTAAGAAAGCTGAATATAAAACATTCCACAGTGAAGTGTTAAAATGGTCATAAAGTGAGGTCATTAAAGAAAAGGCATTGAGAAGCTAATAGGCCTACAGAACAGCCAGCTAGTCCATCACAGACTCCCATGCTTTAGAAAGTAATTACTTTTCACAGAAGAACAGTTTCCAGGCCGTATTAATAGTGTGTGTGTGTGTGTGTTTGTGTTATAACAGCTCCCCAGAGTGTTATGATTTTGCCATAGCGTTTAGTAATGAATTGACATCAGTTGTTATGACTGGTACTGGCGTCTGCTATGTCATCCTTATGACAGCTTAATGAAGCCCACCTGGTGTGCACTTACACTATGTCTGGGAAACACCACACACAGAGATGAACATTCGTGTTTTACAACATCAAATGGGACGAGGCTGTGTGAAACAATGTCTTGTGGCCCCGTTTCCCAGATTCGTTAAGAAGCTCTTAACGCTAGCTTCTTAGAAGCGTTTTAAGAACGCTCTAGAACGCTCTTCGAACGCTCCTAAGAAGCTTTAAGCGTTAAGAACTTCATAACGAATCTGGGAAACGCGGCCCTTACCTTTGAGAAAACAAGCATAATCAACCAAACAACTTCCCCCCCCCCACACACACACACACACACAATCTGCGCAATATTTTCCTCCAACCCTAACAGGAACACACGGAGAATCACAAAGAACAACATTTGGAAACATTTAGCCGGTGTTAGGCTGTGGTCAGCCTCACATCATGATGTAGTTGTGTTTGTTCCAGGCAGGGTATATGGAGTGTTTGGCAGTCAGCGAGACCTAGTTGGGCCCCATGCCTGTGAGCCATGCCCGTCTCTGCCAGGATCAAAGAAGCAGGAGCCGTCAGAAATTGAGCCCAGACCAAGGCAACAGAGGCTCTAAAAGCTCAAACAGAAACATGCACGCTTAAATGTGTGTGTGTGTGAGAGAGAGAGAGAGAGAGAGAGAGAGAGAGAGAGAGAGAGAGAGAGAGAGAAAGCAAGGGAGAGAGAGAGAGAAACTTATAGTAAGTAAGTAAATTGTATTTATAAAGAACACTAACACAGCAAGGCTGACCGAGGTGCCGAACAAAAGCACAAACACACCATAAAATACATAGTAAAAACTAAACACAGTCAATAACAGTAAAATAAGTACCATTACAACTCAAGAATTGGTGAAAAACGCTAGTGCTTATAAGTGCGTTTTAAGTTTGGATTTATAAACAGACAATGAAGGAGCCTGCTTGATAGAAAGGGGAAGTTGATGCCAGCGTCTTGACACACGTTAGCCTACACTGCCACCGGATGGTATAATAAGGCATTACGCCAGGTGTTCATCCAATGGTTATTAAGCTGGTAAAGCATAACATAAGCATAACTACATCTAAGACACAATTTCAATTAAACGTTCCTTGTCTTTGAGAAACGAAAGCTCCGTTAATTTAAATAGTAACATGCACGCCCTCGCCCTCTGTTGGGTAGAAATGAAAGATGACGTAGTTTAAATTCCTTCAGTATAAACAACATCCGGTTAATGGGTAGCTAGCTAGCCTCCATAACTAGCCTTGCTGAGATTATTATAATCAGTACTTCAGTGGTCAGGTTTTATACTTGGTTGGATCATAAGAAAAGCGACGTTGGCTCAAGTAAGGAAATTGACTGCATGTAGCTTTACAAGCTAGCAAGGCTGTCTACCTAACGTAGTGCTCACGTGAACTATTGGGCTAAGAACTAGCGAGCTAGCAGTCTAGTTAGCTTCCTGTCAAAATGTCGATAGCTCCAATTCTTCAAGCCATCGATTTATAATACGATTTCGGTTCTAATTAGTGCCAAAAGTTTTTAATACTCAAATGTCTGTGTTAACGTCTCTCCAGATGTGAGCACCATGAGTAACAGCCACAGTCTACGACCCCCGACGTCTGTGTCGGAGATAGATCACCTGCACCTTCTGTCTGAACACCTGGGCACTCTGGTGTCTAGCGAGGAGTACAGCGATGTCACCTTCCTGGTGGAGGGTAAACGCTTCCCTGCCCACCGGGTTATCCTGGCCGCTCGGTGCCAGTACTTCAGGTAAGTTTTGCCGTCAACGTCGAGACAAGGAACGTGTCCATAGTTAGCCTATACCCAGTGGATAAGCTGTACCTAGGCTAGCCGTCTTTAAATCTTGGGCTTTTATGAACAGAATCCCCCTTATTCCTCCTTCCTCAGAGCCATGTTATATAACGGGATGAAGGAGTCCATGCCCCAGGCGGAAGTACACCTGCAGGACACCCAGGCAGAGGCCTTCTCCATGCTCCTCCAGTACCTATACACAGGCCGGGCCAGCCTCACCTCAGCCAGGCAGGACGTCCTGCTGGACTTCCTGGGCCTGGCTCACCGCTACGGCCTCCAGCCACTGGAGGACTCCACCTGCGAGTTCCTCCGCACGGCGCTCCACACCCAGAACGTGTGCCTGGTGTACGACGTGGCCAGCCTGTACTGCCTCCAGGGCCTGTCCCAGGCCTGCTGCTCCTACGTGGATAAGCAGGCTCCAGAGGTGCTGGCTTCTGACGGCTTCATCTCCCTCTCTAAGGTAGCGCACACGCTCCCCCAGGGAGAAACGGAGGCTCTTTATAGAGATTAGAATGTACTTTATACGGAAATGGACTTTGGTTCATTTGGAAATTGGTCTATCACTCGTAAGGGATAATAAGACCTCTGGTCATCTTTGTAATCTGTTAGTTAAATTTACTTGCTATAATTAAGCTGTCCTCTCTCTCTCTCTCTCTCTCTCTCTCTCTCTGTCTCTGTCTCTCTCCCATGTGTGCAGACGGCTCTCCTTGCCGTGGTACAGAGGGATTCCTTTGCCGCCACCGAGAGGGAGATCTTCCAGGCTCTCTGCCGCTGGTGTCTCCATAACGACGACGACCCGGCCGCCACGCAGGAAGTGATGTCGGCGGTGCGTCTGCCGCTAATGAGCCTGGCTGAGATGCTGAACGTGGTGCGTCCCTCCGGCCTGCTGAGCCCAGACCACCTGCTGGACGCCATCCAGACCCGCTCCGAGAGCCGGGACATGGACCTCAACTACCGCGGCATGCTCAGTCAGTCTGTCACACACACTCTCACACACACTCACACACTCTTACACTCATTCTCACACTCACTCACTCACTCACTCACTCACTCACTCACTCACTCACTCACTCACTCACTCACTCACTCACTCACTCTTACACACTCTCACACACTCTCTCACACACACACACACACACACACACACACACACACACACACACACACACACACACACACACACACACACACTCTTACACACTCTCTCTCTCACTCTATCACTCACTCACTAACTCTCATTCTCACTCATTGTTAGATGGTTTTCTGTCAGAGGGTAGGCCAAAGGTACACCACAATGGAAAAGGGTTCACTTTGTTTATTAGACGAGCTCGAATCATGTGACCATCCACGGCAGAGTGGTCAGCATGAGTGTAGAACATGTCAGATGGCCTTTATGTATGGCCGGACAGTACAGATATCGCAACCACTAAAACCCTTAAACAGCACAAATTCCATGAATATGGGACATGGCACACAGGTGAACCAGTCATGGGAATTGAACCGGCAACCTTCTGTGTACTAGCCCGACTCCCTAACCGCTCTGCCATCTGACTCCCATCAATCGTGTGTGTTGGGAGCAGGGAAACATCTAGAACATGCAGGACAGAGGATCCTTGAGGGCCAGAGTTGAGACCACTGGTCTAAGGGAACACATTCCCCATGGTTGTAACACCGGTGTGATCCTGCCCCCTGGCTGCAGTCCCCGAGGAGAACATTGCCACCATGAAGCACGGGGCCCAGGTGGTGAAGGGGGAGCTCAAGTCTGCCCTGCTGGACGGAGACACCCAGAACTACGACCTGGACCACGGCTTCTCCAGGCACCCCATCGAGGAGGAGGGCCACAGCAGGCCTGGGCTCCAGATCAAGCTGGGCCAGCCTTCCATCATCAACCACGTCCGTCTGCTGCTGTGGGACCGCAACAGCCGGTAGGTAGCCAATCACGTTGGCAAGAGCCCACCAACGGCGCATGCTGATTGGCGGGAGGGGTGAAAGGGAGGTTGGTGGGTCGCTGGGCTGCAGGTGCTGAAGGTGACAGACAGAGGGGCTCTGGATGGGGCGACGCGTTAGATGGGATGTGTGACGCAGTCTCTGTTGGTCCTGAACCAGGTCCTACTCCTACTATGTGGAGGTCTCCATGGATGAGCTGGACTGGGTGCGTGTGGTGAATCACTCCAAGTTCCTGTGTCGGTCCTGGCAGGAGCTGTTCTTTCAGGCCCGCGTGTGCAGGTACAGAGCTTACGCAACATCCCTGAAGGAGCGTGGCCATGGTAACGGGCCGTGCTCCGTCTGTTAGTAGTGTCTGTCAGTAGATGTACCAGAAACTAAAGACACAGTCTCATGAAGAGTTGCTACGTAGAAAAGTCATTCATTCTTCTGAGATTAGAGATTTGCAGTGGTTCCCACAGCATGTTATTATATATATTAAAATAGAAAGTTGATTGGATTGTTTGCTGACCCTGTGTGTGTCTCCTAGGTATGTGCGTGTGGTGGGAACCCACAACACGGTCAACAAGGTGTTCCACCTGGTGGCCTTTGAGTGCATGTTCACAGAGAAACCCTACACGCTGGAGCAAGGCCTGCTGGGTAAAGAGCTTATGAAGCCTCAGGTTAACATAGCTGCACGTGTGCATTAGTTCACCTAGCAGTAATAGTTGGGCTATTTTTCTCTTCTGACTAGTACCGCTGTTTCTTTTGTCTCTTCTTCTCCTACCTCCTGTTCCACCGTTCTCCCCGCCCTCCCCCCGACGCCCCCCCTCTCCCCCCCATCCCTCCATGCCCCCCCATCCCTCCATGCCCCCCCCATCCCTCCATGCCCCCCCCCTCCCCCCATGCCCCCCCTCTCTCCCCCATCCCTCCATGCCCCCCCTCTCTTCCACACCCTCCCCCCTCCCTCTCTCCCCCATCCCTCCATGCCCCCCCCTCTCTCCCCCATCCCCCCCCCCCCCCTCCCCCCATCCCTCCATGCCCCCCCCCCTCTCCCCCCCATCCCTCCACTACCCTCCCCCCCCATCCCTCCACGCCCCCCCCCCCCTCCCCCATCCCTCTCTCCACCCTCCCTCCACACCCTCCCCCCCTCCCCATCAGTCCCTAGCCAGAACGTTGCCACCATCGCTTGTGGCGCCACCGTGTTTGAGGGCGTGAGCCGGAGTCGGAACGCCCTTCTTAACGGGGACACGTCCAACTACGACTGGGACTCTGGCTACACCTGCCACCAGCTGGGCTCTGGGGCCATTGTCATCCAGCTGGCCCAGCCCTACATGGTGGGCTCCATCAGGTACCACGCCACGCTCACTGCCTCGTCACCCAGGGTTGCAGAGGAGGAGGGGTTAATGGTGGAAAAGCTGTTTTGTTTTTGTTATTTCATCACAGGCTCTGTTTCTGTCTTGGTGGTGTGTGTGTGTGAACTGAACAGTCTACTGCTCTGGGACTGTGACAATCGCAGCTACAGTTACTACATTGAAGTTTCCACCAATCAGCAGCAGTGGACCAAGGTTGTGGACCGAACCAAGCTTGCTTGCAGGTAGGGGTGCACGTCTCGTAAGGCTTCCTGGATTTAGACCTGGGACAAAAGTAATGTCTGGGCTGAATCCAAGAAAGCTCTTTTTAATTCTAAATCCAGTAGCTTCAGCTGATCTAAGGTACTCTGTGTGTGTGTGTGTGTGTGTGTGTGTCTGTGTGTGTGTGTGTCTACCTGAAAAGATCCTGGCAAACACTGATGTTTGACAAACAGCCTGCCTCTTTCATCCGCATTGTGGGAACACACAACACAGCCAATGAGGTGAGAAAAGAACGCAAAGGCCGTCACAGCAGTCTCATCACATTACTGCTGACCACACTCTAACCAAGATCCCTCTCTCTTTGTGTCTCTCTCTCTATGTCTCTCTCTTTCTCTCATCTCCAGGTGTTCCATTGTGTCCATGTTGAATGTCCTGCACAGCTGTATTCAGAGGTCAAAGAAGGAAGTCCAGGATCTGACCTGCCCGGCTCAGACTCCAAATCCCAGCATGCCCTGCCCGTCACGCAGCCTGCTCGCCCTTCCTCCTCCTCCTCCCCTCCACAAGGAGGAGGGGTTTGAGTCCACCTGCACTTCCAGGCTGACGGTGTGAAGTGAAGGGGCCAGGATCAGACCCTCTCATGACCTGTATCACGTCCACTCACCTGTACTTCCAGGCTGACGGTGTGAAGTGAAGGGGCCAGGATCAGACCCTCTCATGACCTGTATCACGTCCACTCACCTGCACTTCCAGGCTGACGGTGTGAAGTGAAGGGGCCAGGATCAGACCCTCTCATGACCTGTATCACGTCCACTCACCTGTACTTCCCCCCAAAGTACTCCATATGCTGCTCCAAATAATATAAATAAATCTCTATATTTATAATAAACAACGTCGTTGATTAAGGTGCTGGATGTATGTTGAATGAATGAATGAATGAAGGAGGAGGATGGTGAAGTGACACTGTCTGGGTGATGTGCTGTAGCTGTACCCCAAGCAGCAGGCCCAAGCAGCGGGACTAACTTGGTGTTAACCAGGCTGAGATGAATAAATACCGTGGCCATTTGTGTGTTCAATTGATATTACCACCCGACTTGATACTGTGCCACAAGCTCTATCTCACTTAGCAATGTTTACTTTACATAAAAACATCAAGACATCTCCTACAGCTGCTTGCATGAGTATTGTTATAACCCAGATGGTGAGTAGTATCATAAAGTTCTAGCTCCAAGCCAATAACTCATAATGATGCAATCAAACATCTAGTGGTGCATCTGGAACAAAACTGCTGTGACACAAGATTTTCAAAAAGGCCACAAATACTACAGCAGCTATTTTAACTACAGTCAAAATGTAACTAAACCTTTGATGTAATATACCTCAATAGATATTCCTACTTATTCCTATGTACCGTCGTGGGTTTAGCAGGGTTTTGGAGACACAGGGAATTATTTGAGAGTCAAATGCCTTTACAGACAATCCATTTCCAAATCTTCTTGAAATTAAAGCTTAACATTTTTTCAGTTTATTTTTTGTTTTGAATCCTCTCATTCATCTTTGTGCTGCTTCTCGGCTTTGATTTATGAGAGGAAGAACAGACGAGCCAAGATGAGGATCACTTTAAAGTTCCTTTCTCCAAGCGGAAATAATAACCAGACATGTCAATCAGGCACTGTGGGATGAGTGACACCATAATGCCACTTTCATTAAAGACAGAGAACACACAAACAGCCACCATCACTGAGCCTCAATTACTGTCAGTCTCCAACTGTGTAATCAAGAAGCCTGTCTTTGTGGGTGTGTGTGGTGGGGCTGGGGGGGCATGCAGGAGTGAGTGATAATGTGAGAAACAGATTAAAGCGTTCCTTCACCAACGGAAAACGCTCCCAAACCTCTTCGACATGTCTCGGAGATGTCAGACCATCGGTCTTCCACCTTCCACTCTAAAGGAACAATTTACAAATATGTTTTCCTTCTCTTGTGTTCATGGGGTGATGGTTCCTTGCCATGATCACATGGCCGCTCACAGCACTAGTCAGCAAGGGTGTCATGCACTCCTACAGGGGACTGAAACAATCTTTTAGGATCTCACGTCTATATTCTCAAATCAGCCAACTATTACCCTGAACATCCGACTTGATGTTGCTGTCATTAGATCCAATATTACGGGATAACTCTTAGAAAACGTGCTATCATATCTATCTTGTTCCATTTTTAAATCCTACACTGCGTAAGTGGTGGAACCGACAATGACTTTAATATGACACGTCATAGTGTTGGTTTAAGACATTGGGCATTTAAGGCAGTGGGCATATTTTCATTTAGATTCAATACTTGTTAAACTCTACGTTGTTGTGTTGATGTTGTACGTAGCCCAGTGGCTGTTCTAGGATGGAGACTGGAGCAGACAGCAAGTTCCTCCACTTGAGGGTGCACTTGGATAACAAGCTGTGTTCCGTCCCTCCAGAAGTTACTGGATGCTTTACAATACTGTCAACACAAGTCTCCTCTACACCTTCCTCTTTCTACTTCCTTTCATTATTTATTTCTCCCACTCACTCTCCCCTTACCTCCCTTCCTCCTTTCATATCCCTCCCTCTCTCTCCTTGCCCTCGCTCTCCCTCTCTTTCCTTCCCCTCCTCCTCCATCTCCCTTCCTCTCTCTCCTTCCCCCCCCCTCTCTCCCCTCCCTCTCTCCCCTCTCCCTCTCTCCCTCTCTCCCCTCTCCCCCTCCCTCTCTCCCATCTCCCCCTCTCTCTCTCTCTCCCTCTCCCTCTCTCTCTCCCTCTCTCTCTGATTGCCAGGAGGATCTTCTCTTTATTCTCTTTGATGTGCCTTCTCTTCCCGCCTCTTTGCTAAGTTCGGGGCTCTTTACGAAACTGTAATTAGGACCCGTGTTTGGGATTGGTGGCGATGCCATCGGCCCAACTCAGGCCCTGGTGAGACTCGTCAGGGACACGTACCTCTGGTATTCTGTTTGGAAATCCTTTTATGGGTTGAAAAAAAAAGAAGACAAAAAAACAAGTCCATCGCTAACTGTGGAGCTCTCTCTGCTCTCTCCTGGCTTCGCTGTTTAGCGATACTTTGATCAGCAGATTGAGCGATGTAAGAACCCGCCCTGCCAGCTTGCCTGCTGATGCAAGGATAGGCTTCTCTCCCCATAACTGACACAGCAGGAGATAGGGAGGGAGGGAAGGAAAACGAATCAGAAAGAGTGAGAGAAATTAGGGAGAGAAGAGAGAGGAGAGAGAGAAGAGAGGAGAGAGAGGAGATAGAGGAGAGAGAGAAGAGAGAGAAGAGAGAGAAGAGAGAGACACAGTAAGAGGAAATACAAAGTATTGAGAGATGAGAGATAGAAAGAGAGGGAATGCGTGAGAAAGACATTAAGGGAGGAAAAGAAAGACAGCGAGAGTAGAGGGAACTTTGCCTCCTCATGACTTGAAATCAAACGGTTGTTTTCTCCCTTTCTGACTGCATCCTACATCCTCTCAGATATTTACCCACTTTGTGTGGGATTCTAAACATTGCCTGCAACAATCTATAGCTCTCTAACTGGCACAGGTTACAGCAGTCCATGTACATCAAAACAGCAACAATAAAATACTGTATCAGCAGCACAGGAGGCAAACCATTTTGACCACATTCATTCAGTGTTGCATGCATTACATCACACATTTGTGCAGAATTTTGAAATTCAGCATCGGTGTGCTTCAAGGGCAGCTGCTGTTGCAGCAAGGTTAGACTAAAGTAACAATCATTCTGGAGGGGCGCCTTCCTCAAATCCTCTGTTATACTGTAGCTCCCGCAGATCCATAAGCACTAAAATACAGCTCGTTCACACTGTCAATAACTGTTGCCCTGGTTGTCTTGGGAGGGTATTAACAGATAAGAAAGGCTTGCGTTTATGGACAAACATGTGCTTGTATGGATTTCCTATGCAATCCATTGTGCTTGTGTGTTGGAAAGTCTGGATCTCATATTAGTGGCTATGAATCAACTCTCTTTATCGACAGTTGGGGTGTTGCCAAAGTAACAGAGCCTAATCAGCTTGTACCAAGCTTATATGATTTGTGTGACCTGAGTAATGGCTTTGTAACTGCAGATACAAGGGCTGGATCTCCAAAGTCCTGCTTTGATTCCTTTTGTCATCTCTCCAGGCCCCCTTTCCCAAAACACTTTGGTACGTTCCAAAGCTCTCTCATCCTTTAGTATCTATTGATATTGTAATTGTATATTATGTTCACGACTGTAATTTGTACTGTGTTGTAGCACTTTGAGTGCAAGAAACGTTTATTACAAATAAATGCGTTATTGTGATTGAGATTATCATATAGAGCAGTCTGCATCAGGGGCGTAAGGGCCTACCCAGGCTTACCCAATTTGTTCTAAGGCCTACCCAAAAATATTATTATGGCTACGCCCCTGGTCTGCATGTCAGAGGTGAATCTTAGGAAAGACTCCAGACTGGTGCTGGAGTCCTGTACTGTATATTAGTTATTTTATAATGAGACAAACTACCGACTCAACTAACTGTGGTCAAACAGATGTTTGGTGTCTTCTTGTTAATGTCAAAACAGGACACGACACTGTGTACCTGCCTCTCAAATATCGTTATTTATTACTGAAAATTTACTTTGTTCAGAAAGTAAAAAACAGGGGCAAGACTTATTTAGCTCGTGAAAAGGAGACAACTTTTGACAACGAATGTTTGTGTGCTGTAGCCTGTAAGCTATAAATGACATGGCATATATGCACTCTGTATCATGTCTGTATGAGCACGGCATCGGAGTTGCATCCCTGTGTTTTTGATCCGGTATCTAATTAATTCATTAAGTTTTAGTGTGTGAGTGTGTGTGTGTGTGGGGGAGGGGTTCCAGCTTTGAAGTTGTGTTGTGTAGTCTCCAGAGGCCATTAGGCCTAAGGCTGGACCAGGGCAGCCACGGCATGTTGAAAGATAGTTAAACCCTCCGCAACACCCCCCCTCTCTGCTCTGAACCACCAACAACTGTCTATCAACATCCTACTCACTCCAACCATGCCCTACAGGTCCAGCTGCTTTCTCTACCGTCTCTCCACGGTTGCTACCACGGTGGAAAAGAAAATCGCAGCTGAAATCCCAGCAATTACATGAACTCCATCTTAGTATAATATTGATCAGTCACTAAATCTATCTTACTATGTGAGAAAAGACACTTCTGATGAACTGCAAACTTTCGATTATGAGGAAGTGTAAACCTCCCTGTAACTGGGAGAGTGAGGAGGAGCAGGAGGGGGAAGAGACGGAGGAGGGCGAGGAGTAGGGGGAGGAGGAGTAGGAGGAGGAAGGGGAGGAGGAAGAGGAAGAGGAGGGGGAGGAGGAGGAGGAGGGGGCGGAGGAGTAGGGGGAGGAGGAGGAGGAGGGGGGGGAGGCGGAGGAGTAGGGGGAGGAGGAGGAGTAGGAGGAGGGGGGGGGGGGGGAGGAGTAGGAGGAGGAAAGGGAGGAGGAAGAGGAAGAGGAGGGGGAGGAGAAGGAGGAGGGGGCGGAGGAGTAGGGGGAGGAGGAGGAGTAGGAGGAGGGGGGGGGGAGGAGGAGGAGGAGGAGGAGGAGGAAGGCCGAGCAGGCTGCGTGACGGGCAGGGCATGCTGGGATTTGGAGTCTGAGCCGGGCAGGTCAGATCCTGGACTTCCTTCTTTGACCTCTGAATACAGCTGTGCAGGACATTCAACATGGACACAATGGAACACCTGGAGATGAGAGAGAGAGAGAGAGAGAGAGAGAGAGAGAGAGAGAGACAGAGAGAGAGAGACAGACAGACAGACAGACAGACAGACAGACAGACAGACAGACAGACAGACAGAGAGAGAGAGGACAGAGAGAGAGAGAGAGAGAGAGGGGGGGGGTGAGAGAAAGAGGGTGAGAGACACACACATATCTTGATTAGAGTTTGATCAGCTGCAATGCAACAAGAGAACAGTGAGGGCCTTGTTCAGATTATTGATCAGAATACACGTACACTGATTCTACACCTTTTTATAATGCTCAATGATGACAAACCTGTTTTATAATTCAAGATGAACCATTATTACCTTGCAAAATCTCCATTATTAAGAACTGCCTTGTCATATGCATCCTCGAGTCTACACCGGTCATCTGTTCCAGTAAACATAGGAAGTTGGGCAATACTGAATGGATGATACCATATTCTTAAACGGAGGTTCGACAGATTCAGTTGGCAGCTCAGACAACTAAAGCTAAATTTAGTTAACAAGTGGCATGCAGTTAGTAATAACGCAAACATACAAATCATTCATACATTCCGAATATAATAAAGGCGATAAAGGCATCAAATCAAATGTTAATGATTATATCCTTACATTAGTACACACCCCTACATACCCGGTGGTTTCTTCCTTACTCCAGCTGATCGGCCTCGTTTCCCGGTGCGGTCCGTTGGACTGTACGCGGCAGTATTTTAGGCAAATTTGATCGTTTAAACAGCAACGGTGGACGCGGCCTTCCGTGTCGGCAAAGCATTCTTACGCCGTCAACACTTTGAGCCAGAAAATATACCGCGGAGTGTGTTAATAGTTCGTATCCAGCCAAGGAACCTGTACATAAATAGTAGGCCGTCCCCGGGTCTCACTACGAGGATTAGCCTGTACAAACAGGATACAACGATGGGTGACACGGGCAGTGAGCGCTCCAAGCCTCCCAGTATACCGCCGCGCTGTCCTTGTGGATTTTGGGGGTAAGGCGAATCATGGCTTGCTAGAAAACGTAAAATGCATTTTGATTGATAAACACTTGTCCCGGTCACCAACCAGCTGGCTTAATATGGACGATATGAGGGCACAATAGCTTCGAGCTGTTTTCGTTGCAATGAAAGCCATTGTATAAACGGCCAGGATGGGGGTGGGGAATGCTGCTAGCTCATGTTAACGTTAGCAACATCTAGCTAGCTACTTAGCGTCAGCTATGCTATAGCTGTGCTTTCATTTTCTAACTAGCAAACTATTGGCAGCTGTACTCGCCAATGAACTAAGTTACCTAATCACAAACTTCGACAATTCAGTTATCTAGACTTGTTTCAGCTGTTACTGTAGCCATTGACTTGGTAGATGGCTAGCTTTGTGGATTAAATCATGCCTGTGCTACTGCTAGCGTAAGCAGGCTAGCTAGTTATCATTCTAACCCCCGTACAAGCATGACAGCTGACACTCATTGCATGCTACACAGCTAGACTAGATACAATATATAGTATTCCTTTAGTTACCAGCTATCAAATAGAATGAAATCACATCAGTGATTGTGAGAAAAGAATCATCTAGATTGCTGTCTGATAATTTATTGTGAGAAGCGAATTATCTAGATAGGTCTAATTTACAGGGCATTGATAATATGAAGAGTGACTAATTTTAGCTGTTAAAATATACGTTGTAATGCTAAAATAAGCTTCAAGGATAAATCATAATTCATTCGTTTCGTTTATGGGTTAGGAATAGTTATTAGCTAGTTAACTAATGAGATGAACAGAGATGAACGTTGCATCGACACGGGTCAACATGGCATCGAAGATAATTAGGCCTACAAAAAAACCTTGTCATTGAAGGTAATAATAAAAAAAACCCGTGTTCAATAAAAAGTCAAGCTTGGGAACACCTTAATACCAAATGTTTATTATTTCTGTACTCCTTTTAATACCTATTTAGTTATTCAGCTGTATATGAGTCATGATTGTGACAGTGTAGGCCTATTCAGTTTCTAAAGCAGATGGTTCAGAAGAACATAACAACATGGGACATTGCAACAATTTGCCATGACAGTTTCTATGTTTTTCTTGTACGCATGACTGATGACAGCTACTTCTAACCTTAAAAGAATGCTGGCGTGCCTCACCTAAGACACAGTCAAGTCCCACACGTTTCCCTACACACACAACCGTGCCTGATCCGTAATAAATGGCTAACTGTAAGTCAATATTGTTTCCTGTCAACATCAACTTTTCTTTTCCAACATGATACACTGTTCAAAACAAGTCATTACTTTGCCCAGACTGTGTTGAATACATCCAGTGTAACATTTCTTCTCAGCATTCCACCCAAGGCCTTGTTTAGTGTTGGACCAATGAAAAATCTGTGTTTTGGAAAAACCTTGACTGGCAGCTGCATTGCTACCCAGTAGACCACCCAGTGCATCTTGATAGAGCTCATTTGTTGTTACTTGAGCTCTCCAGGTTCCATCCCCTGCAGGTTAAACCCATCCCCTTAAGAGCCCATATGGTTGTTTGTGCAGCCGCCTTAAGCTGGATTCAACCCAGTAAACACGGTCTCGTTCCACAGAGCCTCTGAATGCTCCCCAGATACATGCTAAACACCAGGGCTGTTAATTATTAATCAATGATGACTCATCTCTGTTGATAATTCGATTGATTAAGCTTATCTCGTCACAGTGTAAAGATCACAGTGGGACGTGACATGTTCATAATTAGACCTGTGTACAAAAGAAACAACGTTATCGAAAGCAGCTGTTTTTGGTGTGCGCATTTCAACCTAACTTTTTTACATTTTAGTCGTGCGTAAGCCTACTTAGTCAGTTATAACCTCTACACAACACTACTCCATTCTGCCTTTCATTATTTTGAACCTGGAAGGTGAACTCAGGTGAGCACAGATGAATCTTGATTGTCACTCCTGCCAACCCTCATAAGCCTTAATTGCGGATGACATTTACCAGGAGATGTCAAATTAGTGTCTGCTTCTGCCATGTTGATCTCCCCTGAGAGCAGCCACCTTGATTGCCTTGAAGTAATCGTAAAGATGGAGGGAAGAGAAGTTTGGGTGTTAGGCAGATACAAAGAAATGTGCTTTTCTTTTTACTAGTTCAATCTGAAGGAACATGTGAATTAGGAGCAGCAGTGCTGCATGGGCTGGACTAGTATTTGGCTGTGTTGGTCAGAACTTTTGGATATTCTTACAGTGATGCCAAATCCCAAGAGTTCAATGGATTTTGTTGTCTTACAACTGGTGATGTTGTGACCTGTGTCTTTTCAGTCCTCTGAAATAGTTTACTGTACATACAACTACTACACACACACACACACACACACACAGTGTCAATCATGTGTCAAAAGAAGGTTGAAAGGTGTGTGGATATTGTGAATTCCAATTCCAAGTAACAACCTTAATCACTGTTAACTGAAACCAACTCGCTCTCCTTTTTTTCTTCTTATTTCTCTGAGTTGTCACTCAAAGCTCTGTTGCCGTGGCGAATGAGCCCAACTGCCAGTCTTTGCCAATCAGGGCTAACTTATTAGCTGCAGTGGGCCGGCTTATTAATACCTGCTGGGGTCCGATCCTGCTGTACTTCCTAAATATGCATGATTCTCTCTCCCTCTCTCTCGGGTTCTTTCTCTCTCGCTCTCCCCCTATTTGTATTTTTTCCTTCTCTCTCCCCCCCCCCCCCCCTCTCCATTCCACCCCTGCCGGCCCTCCCGGTTGATTGGGCTATGATTATGATTACCCATGATTGCCACCGCCACGACCATGACAAGGAATGATTGTTGTTGTCGCAGCCGGTTACCTGCAAGCCCTCCTTGTGTGTCATCACCCTGGTGAGGAGGGTCCTTTTTCCTGTATCTGAGGCGACAGCGCCCGCTTTTAGAAACTGGGACTAGAGGGGGTTGGGTGTGTGTGGGGGGTGTTTGAGGGCGGGAATGGCGAGATGTAGCCCCTGAAAATAAATAGGAAGTGAGTTATGATCACCACCGTCGTGCTCAGCGGGGGCTTGAGAACACTTGTGTTCAGGAGCCTCACCTGAGAGGAGACCATGGTTACTCCAGCTAATGACCCAGGGGCCCAGTCAGCCCAGGGGCCCAGGCTGACAGCTGGCTAAGTATAGAGTAACCACACCAGCACTTAACTGACACAAATACGGCGCTCTCTCGCATACTGTGTCACTGTTTAGGGTAATAGGACATTTGGATGGTGCATGTGAAGCCAGGGGAGAAGGCTGTCACTGTAGGGCTCTCTGGTGTATGGTGAAGGCTGTCACTGTAGGGCTGTCTGGTTTGTGTATGATGAAGGCTGTTACTGTAGGGCTCTCTGGTGTATGGTGAAGGCTGTCGCTGTAGGTCTCTCTGGTGTGTATGGATGAAGGCTGTTACTGTAGGGCTCTCTGGTGTATGGTGAAGGCTGTCACTGTAGGGCTGTCTGGTTTGTGTATGATGAAGGCTGTTACTGTAGGGCTGTCTGGTTTGTGTATGGTGAAGGCTGTCACTGTAGGGCTGTCTGGTGTATTATGAAGGCTGTCACCGTAGGGCTGTCTGGTGTGTGGTGAAGGCTGTTACTGTAGGGCTCTCTGGTGTATGGTGAAGGCTGTCACTGTAGGGCTGTCTGGTGTATTATGGAGGCTGTTACTGCAGGGCTCTCTGGTGTATTATGAAGGCTGTCACCGTAGGGCTGTCTGGTGTGTGGATGGATGGCAGTATTCAAAACTCTTATTCCTCAATTCCTTGGATCTCCAACGGTTTTGGTTTGTAAATGATCTCTGTTGAAAATCAGGAAGAATCCTGGTCTAAAGAGTAATAGGCTGTAATTATAATTATCAACAATCATAACAATACTAAAAAGGTAATTTAAATCAGGTTATTCTAGAGAATTGAAAAGGTTTGAAAGTATAGCCTAGCTCAGAGACACGTGTCTATATTTAGCTGCAGCATATCCACAGATATGATTTGACCTGTCAGGTCCACTGCTCTCACTGCCCTTAAATAACCCAACATGACCAGACATGATGACTGGAGATCCAGACTGATTCAGAAACAGACTGGTGAGCTAAAGTCGTTTTTGGCTTTTTTCCAATGATGAACTCTGTTCAGAGGTGTCTTGGGCAGTCTGTGTACAATAGGCTAGGTGGTTTATAGTTCGGGCCTTGGCCTCAGTCAAGATAATGGAGGAGTGTTTTCTTCTCCATGTTCTGGCAGTTAAAGTCAAATAGTCTCCCACCAGAATGGGTACGTGTTTCGAAGGCTGATGATAAAGCTGTTGAAACATTCCAAAGGTGAGGGAGCGTGTTGTCAGAGTGGGAGGGAGGAAGTGGGGTCTGCTGGAGGACAAAGCCGCCTCCCTCTCAGGTTAGGGTCCCGCCTCACTCTCAGGTTAGGGTTGCCTCACTCTCAGGTTAGGGTCCCGCCTCACTCTCAGGTTAGGGTCCCATCTGCTTCTGACTGCAGAGGTTCCAGGCACAGTCTGTTTTTAGAGAATCACACGTCCAAGAGATTCTACAAATATTCACAATGGGCCGCAACCAATTTTACAAGCTAATAATTAATGCATTTTTACTGTTATTCTACCGTAAATACATGTTTTACTAACAACTTCTCTTCTTTTTTTTTCGTCCTCAGGTCCAGCAAAACCATGAATCTGTGCTCCAAATGTTTTTCCGGTAGGTTGTCTATCCTGTTCTCTCTGTATGTAGTAGACTCCATCAGGAGAAACGGTTGTTTATGCTCTGGGTGAGGGTGTGGAGTGGCCTAAGAGTACCGGCTGCTCTGTAAACACACTGATTGGAGAGGAGGGAGGGAAACAAGGAGGGAGGGAGAATGACTCACACACCTTCTTCAAACCACTCCATTCCTCCCCAATCCTTAAACATTGGACACACCCCCTGTGGGCCGAACGCGTACACACACACACACTTGCACACTCCTTGACGGCGTCTCTTTTCCCCGCCAGACATTGAGAAGAAACAGCCCGACGAGGACTGTGACCCAGAGCCCGCCTCCAGCAGCAGACAGTCAGACGCCTTCTGTAACGAGACAAACAGCAGCAGTAGCCAATCCCTGTCGTCGGTGCCCACCAGCTCAGTGGAGCCTTCGTGTGAGGGCTCTGGAGCCACGCCTCTCCCTGCACAGGAGGGTGAGAGACGGCACGACGTCATCACAGCATCACACTGCACACAGTGCTCTCTCTTCCAAAAGGAGTTCCCACATTCAGGACAGACCACAGCAGGTCTCCTGTCAAGCAGGGCGTTGCTACATGCATGTACAGTATGTCGCGGCCCAATTTTCCATCACACTTTCACAGCAGCGAGTACATCCAAAACCACACACACACATACAGTAAATCATTTTTAATGGGACAGTATGCCCCCTTATCCATATCCTTCATCAGAGAAGGATCCCAGCACAGGGTCATGTCTGTCCTCCCAGCCTGCAGGGGGCACTGTTGGTGAACTCTGGGGAGGGGGGGAGGAGGAGGGGAGGGGGGAGGGATGGGCACTGTTGCAGAGCACTGCTGCTATTCTGTGCTGCCTGGCTATATCCGTCCTGTCATAGATAGGAGGCAAGGCTATGTCCGCCTGGAGATCTCTCCTCACCAGAGACCACAAGGTTGTGTGTGTGTGTTTGTGTGTAGCCTACTACTATGTGCATAGAATGAGGTTTCAGCCGGCTATGAACCCGTTTACACAGCAGATACTGACTGGATGGATGTAACCCCAACTGTGCCCTCACGGTCTTTGTGTCAGAGAACTGAAGTTAACCTCACCCCCCTCCCCCTCTCCCCCCTCTCCTCACCTGTCCCCCCCCTTGCCCCTCTCCTCCCCCTCCTCTCCTCCTCCACCTCCTCCTCTCTTCACCTCACCCCCATGTATTTCAGAAGTCTCCAGCACAAACACAGCCCTGGGCACCCTCTCCACCCCAACAAAACGACCGTGTGACTCAGGTACGCATCAGCGCCCTGCCTGCTCTCCACCCGGCCCAGGGTCCAGGGTGGAGGGCCAAGGGTCCAGGGTGGAGGGCCCAGGGTGGAGGGTCCAGGGTGGAGGGCCCAGGGTCCAGGGTGGAGGGCCCAGGGTGGAGGGTCCAGGGTGGAGGGTCCAGGGTGGAGGGCCACAGGGTGGAGGGTCCAGGGTGGAGGGTCCAGGGTGGAGGGCCACAGGGTGGAGGGCCACAGGGTGGAGGGTCCAGGGTGGAGGGCCACAGGGTGGAGGGTCCAGGGTGGAGGGTCCAGGGTGGAGGGTCACAGGGTGGAGGGCCACAGGGTGGAGGGCCAAGGGTGGAGGGCCACAGGGTGGAGGGCCCAGGGTGGAGGGTCCAGGGTGGAGGGCCACAGGGTGGAGGGTCCAGGGTGGAGGGTCACAGGGTGGAGGGCCCAGGGTGGAGGGCCACAGGGTGGAGGGTCCCAGGGTCCAGGGTGGAGGGCCCAGGGTCCAGGGTGGAGGGTCACAGGGTGGAGGGCCCAGGGTGGAGGGCCACAGGGTGGAGGGTCCCAGGGTCCAGGGTGGAGGGCCCAGGGTGGAGGGCCACAGGGTGGAGGGTCCCAGGGTCCAGGGTGGAGGGTCCAGGGTGGAGGGCCCCAGGGTCCATGGGCATGGAAACTAAGATCGGTTCAATGATCCAAAATGTCTGGGTTAGTTCAGGGGAAGACTGTGTTGGGGGAGGGGGGGGGCTAGACAGGTCATTGAATATCTGGGCATCCTTAAAGGTATACACACACACACACACACGATCGGTAGCCCGAACTAAGAAGATGAGAGAGATTTGTTAACCTTGTGAGCAGGCTGCATCGGAGCGTCTGAAGGCAGACCATTAGCAGGAGAGCACAGCTACACTACCTCACCCACGGAGCCTCCCAAGGACAACATGTGCGCCATTCAATCGATGTCTCCGGAAGATTCTGTCGGACAACTCGGCCTAGTTCTCAGAGAATTATTGAGCCGAGATCAGAGTGTGAAGTCGAGTAGAGCCAGGGTAAAACAAAAGTGTGTGAGATTGCTGAGTAGCGCTGATGTCAAAGTGTGGTAGACAGGAAGTGGTGAGACACCAGGACAGCCATGTTGTCCAGCATGTTCCACATCCAGGTTATGCTGGGGATAGATTGGGGGTGATTGTGAGTTAAAGCTTCATTTACTGAGGCAAGTAAATGGTCCTTCTGCTCAGCCACCTGAGGACCAACACTGACATGATTGGTGTGTGTGTCCCTAGCCTCTGGGTCGGAGAGCGAGGCGTCCCCAGAGAAGCGGGCGCGGGGGGGCGAGGGTCCCTCCTCAGAGGAGTCTTCCTCCTCCTCCTCCTCCTCGCCACGTGGTGCCAAGCAGAGGAGTCGGCGCCGCTGCCACCGCTGCCAGACCAAGCTGGAGCTGGTGCAGCAAGAGCTGGGCTCCTGTCGCTGTGGTCAGTCTGCACACACACACACACACACACACACACACACAGACACACACACACACACACACACACACACACACACAGGAAGGGACTTTATACTGGAGCCACAACTGTTAGCCTCAGAACCTCATTGTGTATGTAATTATGTTTAATGGGCAGATTCATTCACAATGGAAATTCACATTTAAAGGCCACTGTTACTGGTTAAGTACATGGCAATGCGTCTTTTTCATTTGCGGCTCGGACTTGAGTGTCTGTTTATCTGTTAGCTTGTGTCCAGGATCTGCCCTCCCCCTCCCCCACCCTCCATCTCCCCCTCCCCCACCATACCCCCTCCCACCCTACCCAAGGCCTAAGTTATCCCTCTCCCTAATCACTGTGGCGTTAATCGAAGGCTGTCGCGCTCAGCTCTCAGGAACACTCAGCTTATTAACGGGTACATTAAGACATGGCGCTCTAATGAGGCCCTCTCCTTAACGATGCCCTCTCCTTAACGAGGGGCCCGGTTTGTTTAGACACGATATTGAGCCAAGGCCTCGACTGACACTATAGGAGTGCCGAGGCCTGAGAAGGACCCTCTAAACACCCCAGGCCCGTTAGAGGGATGATTCTATGCCGACATGCGTACAGGCCAGGGACAGCAGCAGCTTTAGTCCCCTGACTGCATGTATGGCAACTTAGCCAGGAGCTGTGGGTACAGGGTGGGCAGATGTTGTCTCATTTCTGCCCTCCTCCCCTCACCTGTCGTTACTTTGTATGTGCTGATTAAAAGTGACCCTCTGTCCATCTACTCTGTCACTCTCAAACTCTCACTCTGTCTCCTTTTGTCTCTGTCTTTGTCTCCCTCTCTCTCCCTCCTTCTCTCCCCCTCTCCCTCCCTCTCCTCCAGGCTACGTGTTCTGCATGCTGCACAGGCTTCCTGAGCAGCACGACTGTCTGTTCGACCACCTGGGCCGCGGCCGCGAGGAGGCCGTCCTCAAGATGGTGAAGCTGGAGCGCAAGGTGGGACGCGCCTGCCAGCGCATCGGGGAGGAGTGCTCCTGAGCACCCACACGACCCAGCCAATCAGAGAGGAGGAGTGCTCCTCAGCACCCACACGGCCCAGCCAATCAGAGAGGAGGAGTGCTCCTCAGCACCCACACGACCCAGCCAATCAGAGAGGAGGAGGAGCAGGCGGACACACTTTGGACTCACTTTGGTCCTGGAACCCCCTTTTTGAGACTGTGCTCTTACCTCAATACCAGACAAAGCACTGCTACTTGTTGCGCCCCGCATGGGACTTAGTGCGCACCCCCGCCCCACCCCCAAGCCCTTGACCCCCCCCCCCCCACCCCCGCCCCACCCCCAAGCCCTTGACCCCCCCCCCACCCCCGCCCCACCCCCAAGCCCTTGACCCACCCCCGCCCCACCCCCAAGCCCTTGACCCCCCCCCCACCCCCGCCCCACCCCCAAGCCCTTGACCCCCCCCCCCCACCCCCGCCCCACCCCCAAGCCCTTGACCCCACCCCCGCCCCACCCCCAAGCCCTTGACCCCCCCCCCCACCCCCGCCCCACCCCCAAGCCCTTGACCCCCCCCCCACCCCCGCCCCACCCCCAAGCCCTTGACCCCCCCCCCACCCCCACCCCACCCCCAAGCCCTTGACCCCCCCCCCACCCCCGCCCCACCCCCAAGCCCTTGACCCCCCCCCCCACCCCCACCCCACCTCCCTACTCACATTTTTACCCCCACACACACTTACTCAACCTTTTCTTAGTTTTTTGGGGATCTTGGGTTACTTTGACATTAGTGCCCCCTGCTAGTGTTAGGTGAGGTTAGTCCTGAGCCTCATGCCAGACCAGACCTCAGTTACACACAGGCTCCCCCCCAACTACAACCAACCAATGACTACTCTGTATTTTCAGCCTTAACTTCTCCCAGAACCCCCCCCCCCCCCTCTCCCTTCACTACTGACACGGTGGCCATCTTCCCTGGGGCAGAGAACTTGTGACCTGACGGGCACCGATTGGCCGTCAGGGATTCCATCCGCGACTCACTGTTACTATGGAGACGGACACTTCGGAGATTCTCCTTGGCAACGACGTTCATACTACGGGTGCTGAATGTCGGACGTCGAACTTTTAGACGGCAGGCATTTCAGATACTTGGTTGAACCTGCATCTATATGGTCCTTGCATGGTAAACAGACACACACACACACACACTTTTATACTGTATATGGTTCAGCTAATGTGTGTAGATTAGAGCACAAGGATGGAAGCTAAATCAAGGGGTACACTTTGGACTTTGCAGAAACGGCAGAGCAACATTCTTCAGGAGGAAGATGATGGGAGTTGTAGTCCAGGCTGATGGGGGTTGTAGTCCAGGTCTTGATAAATATAATCCTTAAAGTCTTAGTTACAAACTTCCATCCCAACGTGTGAATTGGTTTGTGATGCTCTGCCTCTAGTGAATCCTTCTCTCTTTCTCTCTTTCTGACTCTCTTTCTCTGACTCTCTCTCTCACCTTGGCTGTCAACACTCTTTCCATCCCTCTTCTGTGATCCATTTACAAACGGCGTGATTCCCTCCTTCATCCAACTTTTTATTACATTAACCCTGTTTTATCTATATTGATCTTTCTCTTTTTCTCTCATATGTTTAAGCTAATGTGGGGTTAGGGAGGCCGGGGGTCACAGAGGGAGGCAGGGGGTCACGGAGGGAGGCGGGGGGTCACGGAGGGAGGCGGGGGGTCACGGAGGGAGGCGGGGGTCACGGAGGGAGGCGGGGGGTCACGGAGGGAGGCGGGGGTCACGGAGGGAGGCGGGGGGTCACGGAGGGAGGCAGGGGGTCACAGAGGGAGGCCGGGGGTCACGGAGGGAGGCGGGGGGTAACGGGAGGAGCCCACCTCGCTGAAAGTTGTAACCGTTGATTGGTCTTATTTAGGGACGATTTTTTTGTGGTTGAGCCGTGGAAAGAATATGGAACAGTGGTGATCCTGTTATCTTAAAGAATCCTTATTTAACCATTTTTGTGTTTCAGATTTTACTTACACTTTAGCGTAGAGATGCATTTTAGTTTTAACATCGTAAAAATAATGGATTAAAATTCTGTAGCATTTGTTTCCTTGGTTTTCCCCTGGTATTTTTCCTTTGCTGAAAAAGAATAAACTGGATTAGACCATATGAGATGTTTTCCCCTGTGTCATTTCTGAAGGGAAGGAGATGGACTGAACAAGCGTTCTCGGAAAGGTAATACAAATATATAAATTGAAATCTGCAAACGAAGGTGTGGAAGGTTGGATTTAAAGAGGGGTTTTGGTGCTTGGTTGTGACGTTCCCAAAGGGCCTGCAGATCCTCTACGGCTCTGTATCATCCTGTCATTAAATCCTTGAGCTTTTAGACAAACGCACAGGGCAAAAGCGTTCTTTCATTAAAGGATGTCTGCTTATATGCGACTGTCAGTCATTTGACAGCGTGCTATTGGCTGTGCTCCATGTTGGCGCTATCTGTGTTTTATGGTCGTGTAAATAGATGTTTATCATCCGATGCAGACGTCCTCACAGCTGCTTGGTATAGGAAGCTTTTTTTAACACACAAAGGATGGTAGGTGGTGAGATGCCAGCAATGCTGCTGTCTAGAGGGCCTTGCTTACCCACTAATTAGTGTTTTGAGAAGAGGAAAACGTATGTATGATCAAAAGGCATGTTGAAACGGGGCCAAGGCTGGCCAGCAGCCAGCACACGCTAAAACATGGCATCGCTGTTCGCTCTGCAGGAGACGTGAAGGGAGTGTAGGTACACCTGGCTGCTGGAGCTAGGTGTGTGTGAGTACACATATACCTACACACAAACACACACACACACACCCACACACACAAACACACCTACACTCACCAACTCACACACACCTACACCTACACAAACACACACACACACAAACACACCTACACCCACCAACTCACACACACACAAACACACACATACCCATACCCAGCCACTCATACACACCTCCATTTTGCAGTGTCCGTGTGTGGTCCATTGTGACTCAGTTTAGGCCATCTTCTCAGACGATCCTCTGAGTGGACGGCAGCTAGTAGCCATGGACACACACACACACACACACACACTTGGAATGGATCGAGACGGGGTATGTCTGTTCGGAAAGAGGATCTGTAATTTCTGTGGGCAGAGGGATTTGAGCATGCTGTTAAGGGTGAGAGCTAATCAGCTTACATCACAACAAACAAGGAAGCCTGTCACTGATGCAGATGTAATCCATACAGGCGTATTGAATGTTCTCCTGTTAAGTGTTCCACGCCTCACACTCCAATTATAGCCTAATGGGACAAGTCGGTTTCATATTTATTCCCACTGATTGTAACTGTGTGCATGTGTTGTGTGTGTGTGTGTGTGTTGTATGAGTGTGTGCGTGCCTGCTTATGTATCAGATGTCTTAAGAGGTGGACCCAACAGTCACCTCCACATCCATTCTGTACATGTAATGTAATAAGACGGCCGATATCCCGGCAGTATGTAATCAGTTTGCTCTCTCATTAGATCTAGCAACAATTATCTGCAAAGATTGTCTGCAATTACATTTTACACATCAGTGGCGCAGCCAGGGGTGGGAGGGGGGGGGGGGGGCAGGAGGGGGCCACAGACACCCTGATAAAACCGCTACAATTGCTTCCCCCTCCCTACCGAGTCACATATAGTGCTTGCACTTTTTTTAATTTAGTATTATTCAACGTTGACTGCCGGTATTAGTGTATGCACATCAGACAATTTGTAACATTAATTGGAAAATAAGAAACCAAAGTACATCAGTAGGCTATGTGATTAACTCTTAACTCTCAAATTGATATTGTTTTAGTAGCCTATATACTACAACTAGTGTATATTCTACAACAATTCTGAAATTCAGTTATGGCTTTTGATTTTGGTGTGCCGCCCCAAGATCTTCGGTGCCCCAAGTGACGAGTCCCCTAAACTTTTTGCCATTTTAGCCGCTCGACTTTGGACAAATGTAATTTTACAAAATACGGTCTCCAGTATTTTTTTATGTAATGTCCTGCTAGTTAGATGCTTTGCACTTGAGTCTGCTGTGATGCAAGACAGGATCTACAGACATCTGAGACGACGCTAAAAGAAACGCTCTCATAGATCGAGAGAAATGTGATATCCGAATGATTCATGACTCTCGAGTTGTTGGCCGTGCCATTATGCTGTAGTGAGCTCACCTTTTAGAATCCATTTACTGTACATGATCAGAAAAGATATCTACTGGCAATGCAATTGACACCTGAGGTGACACAGGGTGACCACAAGGTGATTCACTGTCCACATACCGTGTCGCTAACAGAAGCTCCGTCAGAGTCAATAAGAGAACCACCCCAACCTCCCCCATCCGTTCCACACGGGACCGATAAGCCTTTGTTGGGATTTAATCACATTTTAGAGCGGAGGAAACTGTCGTTGCGGACGTCTGGGGTTCCCAGAACACCTATTATTATCAGTTTGATTCTCACTCCTGACCTTTCCGAATAGCTGACAGAACAGTTCTGGTCTGTCTTTCGATAGCTCGGAGATAAACCGCTAAAACGGATGAATATTTGATGAAGCACTAGATGAATACTAGATCGTGTTCCTGTGGAGAGCTGAAAGAGAGAAGAAAAGGAGAGAGAGAGTGTGTGTGAGAAGGGGATGGAGAAAGGAGGATGTGTAGGGTTTCAGTCGACTGTACTATGGTCAGAAGGTCTGGTTGATTCGGTGACCTTGACAGTTCTGAGATGGTCAGAGCTGAAACCACGTGAGGAAATGTATCCTTTTCCTGATGTGGAGTGACTAATGGGTGAATGAAACGGACTGATCTGAAGTCTGTACTTTGCAGGACCCCCTGCCCTGCATGTTCTAGATGTTCCCCTGCTCTAACACACCGGATTCAAATGACGGATCGTTATGAAGGTCAGCAAAAGCCTGGTGGCGATCATTCATTTGAATCCGGTGGTGTTGGAGCAGGGAAACATCTAATACATACAGAACAGTGGGACCTGAAGACCAGGATTGAAGAGCTTTCTTTTACCACTGAGGTTTTTCTCTTTCTCAGAATGTACCACTCTTCTCTCTGGGTTTTGGCTCAGTGCAACATCTAGACACATTGAACAAAAGCTAGTTAAAAACACTGTGGGTGTGTGTTCGCAGGACACAAGTACTCTTAAGCCAGCTCCTGTTCCCCCTATGCCTTGTCAATGCTTTTTAACTGTACCATAACATCCCATATTTCTCCCAAACCATAAAATTATAATTGTTTTGTTCTTGCATGCTGCACACTGATGTAATGACTCCTTTATTTTGCTGTCTGGTAGACTTCTGCCAGTATTGATCACCCTGTCTCGGTCTCTTAACACGAGCCAAAGCGGAAGAGTTTGTTTGCTCTGGATCGTTTTTTTCCCTCCCTCTCTTTCTCTCTCTTTCTCTCTCTCTCTCTCTCTCTCTCTCTCTCTCTGTCTCTGTCTCTGTCTCTGTCTCTGTCTCTGTCTCTGTCTCTGTCTCTCTCTCTCTCTCTGTATCTCTCTCTCTCTGTCTGTATCTCTCTCTCTCTGTCTCTCTCTCTCTGTCTCTCTCTCTCTCTCTCTTTCTCTCTGCCTCTCTTTCTCTGCCTCTCTCTCTCTGCCTCTCTCTCTCCTTGGTGAGGGTCAGAGTGAGTGGAATAGGCCGGGTCAGGGGAGGAGGGAGGAGGGAGGGAGGGGAGGAGGGAGGGAGGGGAGGAGGGAGAGGGGACAACCGGAGCATAGCAAGCAGCCTGTCAGAAAACACAATCATTTACGTCTGTTTCCAAACCACCATGCTGGCTCTCACCGGCCCGAGACTGAGGGGGAGCTTGTACCCCTTTGTGGCCCCTCTAAATGTAGTGTCTGTTTCATTATAAACATGGGCAGCAACAGTAGGCTACAACTGGCCCCAGCTTTCACCGACCTCCAGATCTCTTCCGGTTCCCTTTTCAAAGCCACAGCCACAGCTTTGTCTTCCTAAGAAGATCAACTTTGCTGTGTCTTGTAAAACATTCTGTTCTGGCCTCTCTCCCGGAGATGTGAAGGTGCTTGACTCTGTGATGGAAGAGCCCCACCCACACATCGCGCCTGGCGACTAAGTACTCTTCATCTGCCGCTGGGAGGATGCGGTGGGACTGCCAACGATACGGGAAAGCAACATGGTTTTATCCTCTTACCTTTTCAATTAATGCCCACGCAAGGAAAACGTTGTCAGACCATGTAGCTTTCCATACCGGTGAGCCCTCTGAGCATCTATATCTGTCCTGGGTCGTCCGTACAAGCAGGGCTGGCGGTGTTGAGTGGAGAGGATGGCAGCTGGGCAGTTTGTTTTTTAGTGTTTGTTTGCCCTCCGCTCCTCGTGTGATATTGCAGAGGTAAACGGCAGTTAGGATGATGCAGGTAAATGTTTTTTTTGTGTTGTGTGTGAAAGAAATCAGTTTGTTCTCTTCTAAACGTTTAAATCCCCCCCCCAAAAAAAAGTTTGGAAAGATTAAAATAATATGTTTTGGGAAGTACCTGAGGAGGATGATACTTAACTGTACTCCAATCTGCTTTTTTCTACTCTGTTTTAGAATTATTTGTCCTCTCTCCTTTCACTGTGTGTGGGAGAAAAAAATACGTTGTTTTGAAAGGTTGAAACAACATTTTCCAAAATTCAAAAAAGTTTCTTGAAAAAAAGATTCTAAAACGTTTTTGAAAGATTTTCAAATATTTTCTAAAAGTATATGTCAGAGCCCATACTTCTTTTCTTTAACTTGAGTGAAAAAGTGTCGTCGGTACTTCAACATTTACCAGAGTATTTTTAAACATGAGTATATGTACTTCTTTACATGTCAACACACTCATATAACCTTCCATCTTAACTGTAGGCCTACATAGCCTGTGGTTAGTCTACTAACACATCCTTATCAGTTGGTGTTGCATACCAGAGGCCAAAGAAATAGGTTTACAGGGGGGAGGGATGGAGGGAGCTGATCAAAAATACGATGGAGGTCGTCCCACACCAAGAGGTTTATAGAGATTGGAAAAAGGCGGGAGCGAGGAGGAAGACAAGGCCGATAGAAAGCAGTTGAAGCAGGAAGATGTTTGTGGAAAAGAGGGAGAAATGGAGGGAGGTATGTAGGAACGCGAGTACGACTGTAAGAAGAGGCCCTGGGAGTGTGCGCCAGTCTGTCAGAAGGAAGTGACAACACAATCTCTCAACCCAGCCCGCCCCGATTCCATTACCCCAGAAGTGATAAAAATGTCCTAATGACACGCGGCGCAATCGCATCTCCGAATAGGTGTGATAGAAACATAAATCCCCAGCTTCCACACTAGCCAGCGCCCTAATTGCTAATTGCTGTAATCTTACATTCCAGGAAGCAGACGCCAGCAAACAGCCCTGCTGGTGAGCAGACTGAAATGAGACAGAAACACGGAAAGTAAATGCACTCATGTAAGTGGCTTATCTGGGACTGTCCGGGCATATCAGACATCCCCATCCTGATTGGTCAGATTGGAAGTGACCTTTACATTTGGGAACTGAAATGTTTGATGCATCTGTTATATACTCACCCTGTCTACCTTAACACAGCACTTTGGCCATGTAGCCATAGGAGTGGACAGTCACAATATACTATGTTGATGTGTGTGTGTGTGTGTGTGTGTGTGTGTGTGTGTGTGTGTGTAGGGCTTCTGATCTAAGCGGCACAGTCTGGAATGCTAGGGAGGTGGATGAGTGTTACCTTGGAGATGGACACATGGATATAAAGACTGTATTACTACCTGCCGGTATGTGTCAACCATAACATAAACAAAAGCACACACACACACAGCACCTTCAAACACCCACCCACCGATGCACACACACACACACACACACACCACCTTCAAACTCACAGACACACACACACACACACACCCACACACACACACTGCTCATCATGGGGACTGCAGTCTTCCCTGCTCAGGGAGACAGGGGATGTTCTGGAACCAGGAGAACTCCTGGCAGCCCTGCTTTGTCCCTGCGGGGCTGTTCTCTCTGTTGTCCTCAGTCGTCTCTTCCCCTCATCCAGGCTTCTAACAGGGTGTGTGTGTGTGTGTGTGTGTGTGAGAAAGAGAGAGAGAGAGGGGGGCGGGTGGCACGTAGCCCCCGGTGACCATAGAGGAGTGACAGGAACCCCTGTTGGTCACATGACAGGAAGACCTGGTGGTCACATGACTGGGGCACAAGAGAGTCTTCATGAAGAGAATGGCCACCCGGGAAAACAAAAGTCAGTTTGAGAGAGGGAGGTTGTGAATGTGTTGCCTCTCATTAGGAAAGGATTTCATAAAGTCAAATTTACCCTAGGACTGTATGAGCCCCAAGACATATGCACACACACACACACACACACACACCATGATAATAATATGGTTTGTTGTTTTCATTAAGGAACACAACCCACATAATGTGTACAGCATTAATGGGACTTGATAGAGAAACTGAGCTTGTATCTAAGAATAGATAGACAGGCCTTTCCTTCTCTCTCTCTCTCTCTCTCTCTCTCTCTCTCTCTCTCTCTCTCTTTTCCTCTTTTCCCTCCTCTCTCGCTCTTCTTCCTCCTAAGTAGGACATGACAGATAATATCATTATGATGCCTCACCTTCCTTGACAACAAGCTGTTGGGATGTAACTGTAATATCCAGTAGAATACTTGACCTACCCGAGGATAAAACCAGCGCGCACACACACACACAGACACACACACACAGACAGACAAATTAATCTATGATAGCTGCTAGGCACGTACAAGATTCCAAATTACCCCCAAACGCAACATTGTGCACACTCTTATCAGAGAGCTTGTTTTCACTGAGAAACAGATAGATTATATGGATTATCTGCATGGATTATCAGTCTCCACGGGATTACATAGACTTTCACAGTGAGAGGTGACTGGGGGCCGTGTTGTTTGTACGCCATGAGGACTGGTAGGATGTGTGTCCCCCTGTGACCTTCCTGGATGGACTCCTCAGAGGACACCCAACCCAGGGAGGTGGGCCTTTAACCGGGATCACTACTCCATCCCGTCTCCCATCAATCCTCCACACACGTCTCACGGAGACTCATGATTGGCTGGGCAAATGCCGGATGGAGGCACTCTCATTGGCCAATTGATTATCACGTTAGTGCTACAATCATTTTGGTGAGGAAGTTGCTGATTGCTGTTACTGGCTGCTTAGCTAGGTTTGGGCTTCCTACTTGCCTTGTGACAATGTACTGGAAATGAATATATCTTTTTGAAGGAAGTCTTCTTTTTTTTTAAAGCTCTTTTTATTACATTTTTCTTTTTTTAAGACAAATGTACAAACAACACCATAAACAACAATAAACATAAAACATTGCTACCAGACCGGTCCATATAGTAAATTAGTAAAGGTGTTATTAATAGTTAAGCGAGATATGTTTTTGATACTTGTTTTAACAGTGACAGCAGTACAAGTACAATATGTAACAAAGCCATTTCCATTGTATCCATAACAAATTTGTGATCATTGTAAAACATTACTTCTATCTATTCAAATTCAAAATATAGTCCAGTCCCAACAGTTCCAGTGGTTTCCTCCATTTTTGCAGAAAAAGCTGAGTCTGTCCATTAATGTAAGTCTTCTTTTTTTATCTTAAAGGATCAGATACGTTCCATATTTTGTAGGATAGTTTATTTTCACAATATAGTCAATTCTCTCTGTGTTGAGAAGAGTTGTTTATGCACAAATACTGTCCCAACTAGTGCTGCAGAGCTGGTGAAGGCCCAGCTCCGGAGCCTGGACGAGACAGCTTCAGCTAAAGAGATATGTTCATTTAGAGCAACTTGCTTATTTATACTGAATTAAACTGAATGAATTGAAACTAAATGAGTCAGTGGGATCCAGGATGCCTAGCAGAGTAAGCCTGTGGCGAGGTAGTGTTGGAGGAGATCCAGACTCCTATATCTCTGAGGAACAGCACTAGAAAACAGTCCTGGCCAAAACTTTAGCTTCTTACATATGTCATAGAGACGGGTCATTTTCACATTTGCAATCCACTGGGAACGATGATGTCGAGGCTTTTTGTGTGGAAGCACGGCATTTTGGAGTTTAAGTTTAGTGGAAGTACTAGTTATTCCCCGGAGGATACTATGTGATAGACTACCGTACATACAAAATACATGACGGTTATCTGTTACTGTTTAGAAAATGAGCTTTGAGACACAACAAACTCTTCATTATTACCCTGAAGAACATCACAAAATCCCTCCATCTGCTGAACCCACACACTGAGTTAAGATGAATGGCACTGACTTCAACTTTGGATATGAACTTTGGCCAAACCATTAGTGTTTTGGAACATAATCATTTGTAGCATGATGATCATTTTGGTTTAACAATCCTCTGCATGTCTTAATGTGTGGGTTTTATACGGACAATTTCATTGATGATCACCGTGCAATTAGTGTTTGATGGTGAGCTGGATTCAAATTCAATTTGCTTGTGGGTTTGATGATGCCTTTGTTTTATCTTAGATAATTGAGCTCTGCGGTGTGCATTTTGATTTGAATGTACCTGCCAAAAGCTGTTACAGTACCACGTGTGAAATCACTTCCTGTTGCTGGGCCTTGCCTGTACGACTTGAGTTGTCGCTGAAGTATTGGAGATGCATGGACTGTAAAAATAGATATTTCTGTGGACACAGATTGGTAAATCCTGTGGTCTTCATATTATCCTTTATACTTTGTTCAAAAACGATTTATTGAGGTTGTTTTGTTCTTATTTTATTTGTTTATTGGGCTGTCGTAGTGTGTCAGTGCAGACACTACAGGATGTGTTGATGCAACAAGTGTGGAGGTGTGTCTGGAAAGTACTGACACTGCAGAGATGATTTGACACCTGAAAATGAGCTTTGCCCATGTCCAGGAGTAATGTAACACACCCCTTCCCTCCATCTTCACACACCACAATCCTCCAGCCTCTCTGGTTTCCCTGTCTGGGGCTCAGAACCAGAGGAATCCCCCCCCCCTCGCTTCTCTGGAACCTTTTTTGAAAATGGAGACAGTTGACAGAATAAAGCAGCATTTGGCCACAAAGTGGCTTTGTAGAACGGTTGGGGGTTGGGTGTGTTAAGTGGACTCCCTTCACACGGTGATAGATATTCCAATCCACTTAATGCTAATAAGACGGTACAGCCCACAGAAACAGGAATGTAGACAGTCAAGCTGAAGACTTAGGCCTTAGTGGGTGTAATTGGTGCTCTGGGCTATCTGTTTGGTAATTGACTGCCTAGGAAGGTATTGAGAAGATGCCGTTGACTTGACTACCTCCAATTGGGTCAATTTGTCACAACAAATAGGTCTCCACTGGCAACCTCCCAGATACACAAGTGCAACAGACCCCTGCTTGACCACAGCTGAGGCAAAGCAGCTAACCTGGTTCATTGGGTTATTTTCAAATCAGACACTCATTCTGTGGAATGCACTCGCCGACCACGCTGGAAGGCTGACTTGGCTAACAAGCGAGATGGCTGTTTATGTGGGATGACTGAACACGCATCGCTGGAGGGTCGAGGAGCTCTCTGGTGGTGACGGATGGCTGGCCGCCTGCTTGACTGGCTGACTCTGGAAGGTGGATGCCTGACTCATTTGAATAATTCCTCTGGTTCTCATCGCCATGCAGAGGGCTGACCCTGGACATGCCAGAGCACACCTCTAATCCCCTGGGGTCACGCTCCTAAGTTTACTGCCTTTCTCCAGCCCGGCCTGCCAGCTAATGAGCTTTGCAGGACCCACAGGAAGCCACAGACAGGACCAGTAATGGAAACGAAGTGGAGACAGAGGAAGCGTCTACAACCCGTTTGTTGTTGGAGGATGAGAGGAGAGAGGGCAGGGGAGAGGGCAGGGGAGCCAGGCAAGGTAGGATGCACCACAGGGGGGTTCACGGCTGAGCGGCTGGCCCTATCTGACTTCAGGTGGAGAACAGGAACAGAGGTCTAATAGGTGTGTGATCGGAAAACAGGAAGCAAGGAAGCAGACAGGAGGGGTCATTATAAACGTCTTTAACGACGTACGCCCCTTTCAGCAACAGTTTTTGAGATTTGCATCCAGCTCAGAATGCCTGTACTTCCCTGTGTACTTATCATTCACTGTGTGCGCATGCGCACGTGTGTGTGGCGAGGGTGTTCGATCTTGAACTGTTTTATCGTTCAAACAGCATCTTTATGTGTAGCTGAGTCGCAGCCATGTCTGGTGTTATCAGAGAGAACAGCATGAGGAGCACTAAAGCCCCAACATATACCAACACCATCACCACACCAACACCACCACCACACCAACACCACCACCACACCACCACACAGAAGGCAGAGAGTGGAGCTGATCCATCTGACCAGTCTGCCTCCCTGCCTCTCTTCAGAGGAGAGCCTTGTGACGAGACTGTGGATCAATGTGCAACCAAACCAACCAATGACGAACGTTTAATGAGGGTTGGAAAGGGAGAGAGAAGAATCCCAGACAAAGGAACCTCACTGCTGCTGGTGATTATGGATTTGGAAAATGAGTATGTAGGCTTTTCTTTTTATTGCAAATGGGAGCCAGTTACTAAGTTGCCTCTCATTTAGTGAAATGCTCATTGTGAGTGCATCAAGCTGAGCCTGGTGTGGAGATGTTCACGTAATGACAGGGGTGCCCCTGGGCATGCATCTCAGTCCACAACCTTCTGATATTTACAAAGCAGTGGGCAGTGCATGTTTCAGTCCACCCAATCACAGTCTGAGGTAGGGCACGGAGGGTGGAGTGGGGTCGGCAACAAACAAGGGGAGTAAAGAGGAAATGCACCGCACAATCGGAATCCGCCGGAACACAGGCTGAGAGGGGGGAAGTGTGTGTGTGTGTGTGTGACAACCTGGCTCAGTCTCTCCTCCTTGTCCTTGCCATCGATTGGAGTCTATTCAGTGTCCCTTGCGCCTCCCACCCACCCCCTCCCCGCCCGCTCCCGCTCCCAAACTCTTATCAGCAAGCCTCCGTAATGAGAATCAGTGTTGTTTTAAACATGAAATGGAGGGACCCGGCGGGGGAGAATCAATAAGGGCCATTACCGCCCTCTCTAATGATGCAGCCCTTCTCTCCACACCCCCTTGTCTCAGCCCATTTCTCCGTATCCGATATTGGATGCGAGGAGGTTATGAATTATCAAATCCCAAGGGCATGTCGCCTAGCCGCCAATTACCCGGTGAAAAATGGCTCCTGTGTGGTGGTGGGGTGGGGTGGGGAGGGTGGCTCAGCTGCTGTCACACGCAAGCGCGCACGTTTTCGCGCAAACGCCAGCGCTTGCGTAGATGCTCGTCATGCTCTCAAAGCTGCACACACACACACACACACACAAACACACACAGACACACAAACACACACAGACACACAAACACACACAGACACACATCAGACACTGTTATTGATCCATCTCACTTTTAGTTCTGAGAGAGATGCGCACGTCATTGGCGCAGGCGCGAGACAAGCGTGCCCCCGGATGTCTGTATTTGAAAGTTCCTCTGTGTTGCATGTAGAGATTGTGAACATGAACGAGAGACTCTGTGTGATGTCTGTCACCCATCTGTGTCATGACACGCACCCCAGCAAGACAGAGAAGCCCATTATCAGATTACACCCTGATATAATGCAGTTATACCCTCTACTCTCGTCTCTCCGTCCACATTAGATATGGAGAGTGCTTGCTACCTCTCCATCACTGACAGAGTTACACTGATTGGAGGACATGAACAGGAAATGGGATCAGAAACCTTAACCGGGCGCCTTCTGGCACATTCCTGTGCTCGGTCTGGTTCGGGCGACAGCCTGGCACGTCCTGATGGCTTTCGGAATATCTGGCGGGCTCCTCTGTCGAAGCGAAGCATGGACTGAGAAATGAGGTTCTGGAGGAATATGCACCAGTAGGTCATGAATGGAATTGGGTGCGTGTTGTACCGTAACAAGGTGAGGCGTGTTCCAGGGCAGATTCTCAGGAGGGTCGAGGTCGGGAGGTGAGCAGGTGTAGTCTCTCTGCCCCCCCCCCCCCCCGGCTATATGCTGGTCCCACCAGGCAGATACCCACAATCCCTTGGGGCCGAGTGGTGTGGAACCAGTTCATTTAGAACCAGTTTGTGTGTGTACACTGGGACACATGCAGGGATTTATAAACTACACTAAGCTGCTGTGATGCTTGCTTGGCAAGATGAACCAAACATACTGGCAGCAGGCCAAACTGAAGAGCTTGTGAGAGAGTGGCAGAAAGAGGGAGACGGAGAGAGACAGAGAGAGAGAGGGAGAGAGAAAGAGACAGAGAGAGACAGAGAGAGACAGAGAGAGACAGAGAGAGACAGAGAGAGAGACACAGAGAGAGAGAGAGACAGAGAGAGACAGAGAGAGACAGAGAGAGAGACACAGAGAGAGAGAGAGAGAGAGAGAGAGAGAGAGAGACAGAGAGAGAGAATGAACTTTGGAAGTAAAGAGTTTGTTAATCCCCTATGTAAAATATGTAGTTGAATGGAGATGTTTTTTGATTAAGTATGATTGACTACATTAGCTTTGTCATGAGACAGAAGAGTGCATGGGCACATCTGGTACACTAACTCCACCTTAAAGATATAAAACGATGTACGTGTACATGAAAATTAAACTTTAAAGTAAATAAATATGACCAGGTGGGAACTTTCAGAACATTCGGAAGTATTACAGAAACAAGATAATCATGTTCATGATTAGATTACTTTTCAGAATCAGCAGAAGACGTTGAATAAGCTTAAACACCCCACCCAGTGGCTGCGTCAAGTACTGAAAGAAATAAAAATAAAAACATGCGAGTAGAAAAACTGATGTTAAGAAAGAGGGTGTGTGCGACGGAGAAGTGGTTATGGTACAGCATGGCAGTTTTTTTCATGTTCTGCCTTTCTTTCTCCAGTGGGGCTAATTAGTCCACTGGGAACAATTCAATGTACTGGGCCGCTTTGTTTAAACTTATTTTTTCGAGCTGTTCTGCTTTAATTGGCTTTTCTCCACCTGTATAATTACAATCCTGCAGCCTTCCAGATTCGAGCGAAATTCCTGAACAAAATGATTAGACCCACAACCATCATAGTACGGCAACTTCCAACTGCCTGTGTCTCAGTTAAAAGGACAGCGGCGAGGGTAGACAAATGGAGAGAGAGAGAGAGAGAGGGAGAGGGAGAAAGAGAGGGAGAGAGAGAGAGAGAGAGAGAGAGAGAGAGAGAGAGAGAGAGAGAGAGAGAGAGAGAGAGAGAGAGAGAGAGAGAGAGAGAGAGAGAGAGAGAGAGAGAATCAAGGGTACTGTGAGAGTCATTTGACAACCTGTTCTGTGAGCGGAGCTCATCTCAGCCATCCCTCTCTTTTAACGGACCACGACGCAGTTCTCATTCCGCTCACACTTCACAATTGGCAAAAGGCACTTGCAGACGCGCGAGGAGCACAGCCCTGCTGATTGAGAGAGCGGGACTAGTTTTGCGACCATATTATTATTTGATCTGAGCTTTTCACTAAAGGAAACCAAGGAAACTGAATGTTTTATGAGATCAGAATACACAGAGAATGAAATACATTATAACTCGCCTGGATCCGTAACCTTCGTGGATAGAGAGATAGAGACAGAGACTGTGATTTTACATCTGCTGTGGACTTGCTTTGTGGATACAGTGACCAGATTTCCGAAGTATATCCGATAGACTGGAACAGTGAGTGAAAAGTTAATGTGGAATTTTTGGGACGTCGTAACCTAAACCAGAAATCATATGAAATAAAAATAAATATCGGATATATCAAGGATAACCAAGTTTTGGACCAAGGTTTGTGGTGTGACTACACCTCGAAGTAGCCCAGCTTTGAGACAGAATAATCTGTTGGACTGAGCTCGAGAGGCTGACAGGAGCAGGTGTAGCCCGCCGTCAGGACTGCACGAGGAAGGTATGGAAGTGTCAAACTTGATTGATCCAAAGGTGGAAAAATTTGAACGTTTCAACCCATATTTTAAGCACCTGTGCCAGTGCACGCTCATAGCCACGCGCAGCCTACATTCAATTAAATATGTAAATGTACTTTCATCTCACGTTAAGGTTGTTGGGCTATTGAAGCGGAGCGACTCAGACGTAATGGCCATAAAGTAGACGTTGCCAAATGCCGTTTAACTTTTATTTGCTTGCTACCGAATTAGCCAATGACATTATTAGGCTACTACACTGTGTTGCCTAATACTCATACTTATAGGCTACATAAAACTAGACTACATGTTTACTAATAGTTCATGAAGGTTCGCCCGCATGACAAGTGGACAAGCACGAGGACTGCCTAGCGGAGAGGTTGTCACGCTCAGTAAGTGGAAGTCTGAGCTCGTGCCGAATTCCACATTGGAGCTTTTCAGGCATTCTTACCACGAGAACTGAAATTGTATATTTTATGAAAAAAATCCAAAACGTTTGATGATAACGCGCGTATGATCAGTTTGAACGGATTGTTTATTTGTAAATTCAATATATTAGCCTGTGGTTCGCCAGCTCTGCAATATAACGTTGATGGTTTATTTTTTTTACCACCCACAATTAATAGTTTATTAACCTACAATACCACGCATAAAAAGGCAGTGTGATGTGAAATCGGTGTTGATTAAAATATATAAAATTAACGGAGAGAAAAGGGAGAGCTGAAATGAGAGATTGCCTGAGTGAGTTTGAGCACAGCTTACGTTTTCACACGCGTGACCCTTCTCGCCTAAAGACTGCCCTTAGGTTATGACCGTTATCACATTTTCCGAGAGCAACCTTAGAGCAACGAATAAAAAAATAACTGCCAATCCTAAAAGTAATGCCGCAGTCGTTACTCTTCCGATTATCTAGATTCAGTTTTTAATTGACTGTCTGTAACCTGCGTGCAATAATGCATGAATTCAGCATTCGCTCATAATTTAATTCTCTGGTGTTATGGAGTTAACATGATTTCCTTGCTGAACAAACGGCTTAACCTCGACCCCCACTGATTATCATAGACAACTATGAGATTGGAATCCCACGCCACAATCTTCCGTTATATTCTAGCTTGTCTCGGTGCAGGTTATGTAGCCTTTTTATTTCCTCTAGTCGTCTCTATAGTCTAATACATCTTTCTCTCTCTAAACCCATCTCGAGTCTAAGACCTCCGCACTCTCTTTCTCTCTCCAGGTTATGAAGGATCTGCACTGAAGATGGAACTTTTCTGGATTTTGTTATTTTCTATCATCTATCCATACGCACGAGGGCAGGGCGTCTACGGTAAGAAGTTTACTGTGTTACTGCGTGCGTGTGCGTGTGTTTGCGTGAAAAGATGCCTTGGATCGACTAGCGCGTGGCCCGTGACAGCAGCCTAACCCATGGGCGTTAGTGTTTGTCCGTTATGTGCGGAGACTTTACCAAACACCAATATGTGGGCTACACCTGACGCCAAAGATTTCCATATGGCTATAAGATGGACTAAATGCTGTTTATTTGGCCGATATAGCGTCCCAGCAATAGGCCTATTCGGAACAATTGCCCTAATTATTCTTTTGGGATACTTTGGGAGAACTGTTGACCTAACACATTTAGAATACCGACTTTCATCGACCGTGTCCATATTCACTCTCTTTAATAATTATGGGGAAGGCGGAAGCTCTCTCTCTTCCCTCATTACAGTCCATCCTGCCGCAGAGAGCGCATAGCTTCAGGCAGCTTCTAACATTGTATAATTAACCTCCTGAAACCTGCATGGGCATCGCTGCTTATAGTCAGCCTGCCAACGGCGCTGACTGTCAGACCGAATAACAGTTATACCGCAAGCACAAGCTACCTGAGAGTCCGGTTAAAAGGTAAGACGTTTGGATCGCAGCGTGAGGGGCTTTGGGCCTACAGTGATACGACTAAGCGCACAACAGTGAACCATCCCACCCTCATAATATGGTGTAATTGTACCATTTATGTTTTACAAACTATAGGCCTATACTACACATATTCATTTAACACATTATATTGTGTTCTTGGCATTACATAAATCAATCTCCGTTAAAAGCGAACCCCCTGTAGTTTGGGGGATGACCGTGGTTAGTCTCTGTGTAGAGCGCGGTTGTAAAGCGCAACTTACTGCCCTGCACTTTGATATTCCTCCGCTGCTCTGTGGGGAGTCAACCGACCACTGACACATGATAACATCCTTCATCCCCCTGGGTAGCCGAATCCGAGAGGTTATTGACCAACTGCCGCTGAGGCCTCAACATGACGCCCCTTTCCCCCCCATAGGCCTATACACAATGCTGTTGGGACTTCGCCTAAAATCAATGCGTTCATTCGGAAGCAAGCTTTCTAGGTTACTTGACGGACGGAAAGTTACATTTGCATCCTGGAACTGGACGCTGCTGCCAAGAATGTTTCGGAACACTCGTTCCTGAGTTGCTCTCGTGGTTAGTCCCCTATTGTTCCCTCACGAGGTTGTTATATTGTGATACATTTAGATTGTCTGTTAACGTGAGTTTGCCCCGACTGGAGAAAGCACCTATTAAGAAATTGTCGTGCGTATTTGGTCTGTTATGGTTGATTAGCGGTAGGCCTAGTACTGAAAACCCATGGTAGCCTAATTTAGGTCTATGTATGAGGGTCAACGGATACACACACTAACTACCCTGTTGAGTTTGTGGGATTGTATGTAGGCTACTACATGGCCTAATTAGAGGAACGTAATGAAGACGATATCCGGTTTATAAATTACTGTAAACAAACTAGATATGCCCTGCTGCTGGCTCGGCTAAAAATGTAACGCAGGTGTGAGACTGCAAATGTTGCAACAACGCGGGGAAATATATGGGCAAGCGCCAGGCCCGTTGGCACGGTTCTCAGATTCTGGGCCTGTGCTTATAATGAATCGCCTCACTTTGGAATTTCTCACTTGACGTGAAAGCAGATGCGACCCCGTGTCCACTGGGATCAGGATGTTATAAACGTGTACCGTATGATTGTCATGGAACCGCTTGGATTGACCGTTGTTCTTCCTGTTCACGCGGGAGTGTCTGTTGGCATCCGCATTAGCGGCATTGCTGGTTTCATTGCTGGTTTCAGGCCCTGATAGTGCTGCATAGGCTACTCTTAATTTATTGGGCCTTTTGGTATCCTACCCGTATTAAAATCGTATTGTGCGTCAGATGTCCGTCGTGTGAAGTGTGTCGCCGACTGATAACAAAAAGAGGAATTGATAGTTTTATATTTTAGAAGCAACGAAATACGTTCTTATCACCAGTGGCCAAGACATGTTAAACTGACGTAATTCCTTTCTTTTTTTCCCGCGGTCGGTGGAGACCCGGGTGACTGAATCTCGCACGGCCTAACTCTTCATCTTCTCATCTCAGGACATTTGTGTGTGTCTCTTTCAAGTCTTTGTACACTCAGTTTAGTTTGGATGCTGAATATTGCCCTTTTTTAATAAGCATTCATAATTCATTTGTTGCTGTGAGGCTGGGGAAAGTGGGGGTGGTGAAAGACTGAGGATAGAATGAGCTGGTGATGACAATCTCATCCCCCTTGCTCACCTCCTTCTTTCCGTTTTGCTTCTGTCTCCCTCTCTCTCTCCTTCTCTTTTTCCCTCTCTCCCTCCCTCTCTCTCTCTCTCTCTCTCTTTCTCTCTCCCACACACAGTATGTGGGACCTTACTCTTAAAGGAGATGGGAACCCTATTCTTGGCCTCTCACCAGTCAATGTCAGAGATTGTTGACTGACCTTTCCCTCCTTTATGCCTTTAATTAAAGTCTTTGGAACTTAATTAGACAGCAGCCAGGGTTTCTAGCGAACAGGGAGAAAGGGGGATCTTGACGGCGCCGGCGTACACAGGCTTACTTCCTGTTAATTAAGAACGGCACTAGAACCCTTTCCACCACGTGTCGCTTTCCCTCTTAGTCGCCATGACTTCCTTTGATAGGCAAACTGTGAAAAGAAGCATTATCCCTGTGGGTTCTGTGTCTGTGGCCAGCCAGCAGTGAGCAGTCCTATTGAGAAGCAGAGGGGCACAATAGAGTCTGAGTGGAGCGGACTGCAAGACACACAATGCTGCCTGGACAAGATAGAGGGAGGGAGGGAAGGTGGAGAAGAAGGACAAAAACACACAAGGCCTCTGCCTTCTCCTTCTCCTCTTCAGTCTTTCTCTCCTCCCCCCCCTCTCTTTCTCTCTCTCTCATTCTCTGTGTCCTTCTCCAATCTCTTTCTCCCTCCCCTCCTTCTCCTCACTCGAAGGTGTCCAAAAGAGAGGTGGGATTTGATGGCAGTGGTCACAGAGAGACTAGGTAAAGGTAGACAGCAATTCTATTAACCCTGGGGTCAGATCCACAGGCCTGTGTGACTGTAGGTTACTTAAGCAGCTTTGCTGCTCACTGCTAAGGGCTGCTGTGTCATGGTAGTACAGGTGCCAGGATGGCGTGGCTGTGTGTGTGTGTGTGTGTGTGTGTGTGTGTGTGTGTGTGTGTGTGGGGGTTAATCACTCACTCTTCTGACATTTAGCCCAGTCAGGGGTTGGTAGGAAGGTGGGCTTCTCAAGAGGAATACACACACACACACACGCACACATACATACATACATACATACCGTTTGAAAATTAAGTATTTGGGGAAACACTCTTAGATATTGGGAAATAGTAGTTATGAGAGGTGCCAGAACTTTGGATGAAGGATAGGATAGTTCTGGTCAATGGGAGTTGAAGTGCTACTTCAAGGACTCCAGCCTGGAACTTCTGAGGGGGAGTTAGCGTCTATGGGCTTTTCAGCTGTTGTAGGAAGTTCTTCAAGAATATTACCAGCCAAAACACCAAGCACGGGGAAAGAAACGTGTTCGAGTAATACCGTAATAGTAGTTCCCAGGGCGGGGAATTATCCTCATTTGGGGTGTAAGACTGGGATTCTGGGGCTTGTGTTTTGTCGTCTATCCTGTTTGTGTTGTGAACACAAATTGCCTCGCCGAATAAACCATCGAGCTACCTTGAACCATTGAAAGATATTTGTCTCCTATTTTTTTTCTTTTCCTTCGAAAAAGGACGTCTGCTTTCAACAACACGCACACACACACTCATATTAAAGACACAGGCACACAGTCCAGAGAGCAGTAGAACATGGACACCTAGGGAGGAAGTTTATCCTCCTTTCTGTCGTCTTCTTCTTCCATCAGATGCTATCAAGAGCCTGTCAGTCCGGGTGGGGTAACTTCAAATCAGTTTGTGTCCGAGGGCCACAAAACAACAGTCTTACAGTGGGTGTGTGTGTGTGTGCGACTCGTGAACAGTTGGTGTCATGATTTATATATGAGGACGACAGGAGGGGCGTGAGATGTGGTGCGAACATCACAAACCTCTGTCTCCATCATCTCTCTCTCTCTCTCTCTCTCTTTTTTTCTCTCTCTCTCTCTCTCTCTCTCTCTCTCTCTCTCTCTCTCTCTCTCTCTCTCTCTCTCTCTCTCTCGCTCTCTCTCTCTCTCTCTCTCTCTTTCTCTCTCTCTCTCTCTCTCTCTCTCTCTCTCTCTCTCTCTCTCTCTCTCTCTCTCTCTCTCTCTTTTTCTCTCTCTCTCCCTCTCTCTTTCCATCTTTCTCTCTGAGCACACCAGGGTCTAGGGGGAATGGATGAAACCATTGGGGATGAGATGAAGAGGGGTGTAGATGGTGTTTGGTCTCATAGGAACCCCTCACACCTCATTAGAGAGCACTGTGCTCCATCCCTGTGCCGACATGTGGTACATCTCTGGTAAGCCCTATACTTTAAGCTAACCTTCTAAACACGATAGAACAGCCTTTCCTGGGAGCAGTCTTTGTAGTATTTCTCCCACCCACACCTACAGATGCTGCAGAACACAATTTTGCAAACACTGCCAAACACTTGGAGCATGTTCAATTGTGTTTTCACAGGTTCAGTAAAAAACGATGGATCAGTCCCTAATGTAAAGTCGAGAGGTGCATTTTAGAAGTGTTTGACCCAGGATCAGGATGCAATGCTTACTGTTGATCCTGGGTGAGTTTACGGAATCATTTTCTGGTTGAAATACACAAGTAGTATTTTGTCTCTGTCTCCTTGTCAGCCTCACATCTACAAGTGAGTGAGTACAGACAGAATCACTACTTAATCCTTCTGGTGCACATGAACTAAAAGTAGAACGTGGTTGAGTTTCAATGAGTGTCTACATTGACTCCATAAAGGTTGTCTCTGTTATGGTTAGGAGGAACATCCTCGAGTGTTTAAGGGGGGCCAAGGGTGACGCACCGTCATCTATGACAGTTATGTGTTGTCGCTTCTCAAAAGGAGTTGTTATGAATCAACAGCATCCTAGGGAACAGAGAGGAGGGGGTTGCCAAGGGTTACCAGCTGGGAACAGTTAGGATTGAAGGCCCAGTGTTTTGGTTTGCTTCTGTTCTGAGAATCGGATGTCCATCATGGGGAGAAGAATAGGGGTCTTGCCAACGTTTAGAAGGAGAAACACAAAAGAACAGAAGCCAGAGGAGAGGCCTGGGGCTGGGAGTAGAAGAGGGCTGGGGCTGGAGGTAGGAGAGGCCTGGGGCTGGGGGTAGGAGAGGGCCGGGGCTGGGAGTAGGAGAGGCCTGGGGCTGGGAGTAGAAGAGGGCTGGGGCTGGGAGTAGGAGAGGCCTGGGGCTGGGAGTAGGAGAGGGCTGGGGCTGGGAGTAGAAGGGATGAACTGGGGTTGGAGGAACCTTAAAGAGGGGTTTGAGCACATGACGCATCATGTTAAAGGAAAAAAAACGATGGAAAAATTATGGGTAGGGCGCGGAATGCCATTTGTCCATTCTAACACAGTATTAACAGAAAACATTTTCATAAGATACAACACTCTATATAGTCTAAATGAGAAAAATCCTATTTTCTTTTCCAAAATATTACTACTATATGCCTACTCTCTCTTTCTCTTTCCCCCCTTTCTTTTATTCTCTCCAGCAGCCTGCAATGCAAACACAACCTTTTTCGAAGGGAGGTGAATAATTGAGGCTCCTGTCATTTGTCATTCCCCTTGGTACAGATTTGGGGCGCCGGGGGAGAGGGTGAGGGAGTGAATAAGAGAGAGAGAGGGAAAGGTGAGGGAGGTATAGATAAAGGGAAGAAGGAATTGGGAGATGGGGGTGTAAATTCTACAGCACATGTTGTTGAGGCCGGTAATGGAATCGAGTGTTTGTTATGAAGAGGAGATGGTGAAACCTAGGTTACTGTTCCAGGGCCCTGCTGGGTCTAGCTCACAGCTCACAGCTCTCTCTCTCTCTCTCTCTCTCTCTCTCTCTCTCTCTCTCTCTCTCTCTCTCTCTCTCTCTCCCCCTTTCTCCCCCCCCCCCCCTCTTTCTCTCTTTCTCTCTCTCTCTCTTTCTCTCTCTCGCTCTCGCTCTCTCTCTCTAATGTGATTCCTGGCTTCTGATTCAGAGGAAATTGTTGAGGATAAACCCCTTTAATATGATTAGTGGCTGTTTTCATGTTTACATTGAATGACCAAAAGCCTTGACCACGGTCCACTCTCTCTGGTTCGCTGAGACATGTCCAACCCCCAGATAGTCGCTGGTTGACAAAAGGTGAACCATTTGTGAACATCTTTCAGAGCGGGGGTAAAGCTGCCCAACACGTTCAGAATAAATAAACACAAGTTCTCTCTCTCTCTCTCCCCCCGTCTCTCTCTCTCTCCGTCTCTCTCTCTCTCTCTCTCTCTCTCACTCACTCACTCACTCACTCACTCACTCACTCACTCACTCACTCACTCACTCACTCACTCACTCACTCACTCACACACTCTTGAAAAGCTGTCAGCGTTGCCTGTCTCCTCAGTGAATCGCGCGCACACACACACACAGAGTGCCGTGAATTGGGAACCTTGTCTGCCAACTTTACAAGGAGTTTGTTTCTCAGGTGTTGCTGTCAGGGCTGCTGTGTCTTCTGGAATATTTAAACACTCTCTTTGGTCTGCACCAGTAACTGAGTCATCAAAAGTGGACGACTCTTGAATACTTGATCCCATTGGGAATTGTGAACATGCACACTAGCTGAGGTGAAGGTTACACTCAACACACTTTCACTTTCCATATGGATTTATAGATTTGACTTTGTTTTAGTTTTGAGAGATTATGCTGTGCTGATTTTGAAAAATATGTTTTTTCATGTAGTTATATATTTTTGTTGTCTTTTTGGCCTTTGGCTTTGTCTCAAGGCCTCACCCGAGAGAGAGGGAAAAGGAGAGAGATGTGTGAGTGTAACGTGACCATGAGCCTTCACAGCCTACTGTGTCCCCTGATGATGACATCATCAGCCTGTCTGTGGACACTGGGGAGGTGTGTAGGTAGAAGGCCGGAGGCAGAGCAGGCTGTCTGGGTCATATTGATGTCTTATTTACACCAGCCCTTCGAGAGGGGCCAAGACTGCTTGTGTGTGTGTGTGTTTGTTTATGAGCTGAGGATGTGTGTGTGTGTGTTTTGATTGTAGGCAGGTGTTTTTTGATTGATCTGCACAGAAGATAATCAGCACCCCTTCTCCCTCCCTCCCACTCACTCCCTCCTCCTCTCCTGTCTCCCCCTCTCCTCGTTCTTCTTCTCTTTTTCCCCCTCTCCTCGTTCTCCCCCTCTCCTCGTTCTCCACTCGTTCTCCCCCTCTCCTCGTT